>NC_086353.1:26094675-26244675 GCF_036324505.1 Eleginops maclovinus | reverse complement strand
GCATGCAATGTGTGTCCTGGACAAAGTTGAAAAATGTTAATGCACATACATATTATTTATTTATGCAGTAATCAGAATCAAAATCGGAAATCCTGTATCAGTCCACAAGTGTCCTGTATGTAAATGACCTATTAAGCAGAAAGATAGATAGATATTTTATTGTGGCACTGAAATGACTCAGTTATTATCAGTAATAAAGGAGCAACACATGATGATTTTACTTAACTGTGTGAGGACCCTTAGCAACATAAGGCTTTTCCAAGCCCCTTACCATTACTCTAACCATCATAAGGCAATCCATACTTTTTTCATGTATTATAAAAGATGTATTTTGTTGTATAAATTTGCCCAACTTGCCCCACCTTTTTTCTTGGCGCAACATTTAAGTAAAATATTAGACATTGTTAATGCATAAAGAGCACTTTAAGAGCAGAGGTGGAAGAAGTACTCAGGTCGTGTACGTAAAAGTAGAAGTACCAGAGTGTAGGAATATTCTGTTACAGTAAAAGTCCTGCATTCGAAATGTTCCTCCAGTAAAAGTACAAAAGTTTTAGCATCAAAATGTACTTAAAGTTACAAAAGTAAAAGTACTAAATATGCAGATTGGTCCATATTCCAGAATAATATATTGTATGTTTTGATTACAATTCTTGATGCATTAATGTGTTTAAAGTCATCAAAACTGGTAAAGATACGACTATTTTAAGTACACTGTATAGATTGCGAATTTACTCCAGCTGACACTAAAGCCTAATTTAAGTGTTGATTATATTCACATCATTAATTTTCATATATATTAGGCTATTCAAATCAGTAACTAAAGATATTAAATAAAGGTAGTGGAGTAAAAGTACAAGATTTACCTCTGAATTGTAGTGGAGTAAAATAACTAAGTTGAACAAAATTGAAATACTCAAGTACATCGAAAATTATTATTTTATCCTCAAAAAAAACTTTGATGAAAAGACATTTACTTGAAACATAGTATATCTACACTGGTAGTATTGCTACTCTTACATAACCCGAGTAGTGTACTGAAGTGAACTCAGGCTTTTATTTTGAAAGTGAGGCACGCGGTGAATGTCATATGACCCCGCCCACTTCCCCTGAGCTTTGGTTAGTCAATAAATAGTACAACAATTGTTGAACAGTGTAAAACAAAACAGCTCCCATAGCCGTCCAAACAAAGCTGCTGGATGGAGACTCTTTACAGTGCGCTCGGATGGGAGTGGGTGGACTGTCAGAGTGTGTTGATGTTCCTCGTAGTCTTCCTTTTGATGGCTGACGTTCTAAAGAACAGAGTCCCTGCTAACTTCCCCCCCGGACCCTGGGCTCTCCCTTTCCTCGGTGACCTGCTTCGCGTTAGTCCCACCAGATTCCACCTGCAGATCCCAGAGGTATGCATCAGTATCTTTATAGAAATGTGTTTATATAATCAGTGTCAGTGCACAATGTATTTTACGTAAGTACTCAGATCGGTTGGTGAGGGTGTGTAATCATTCTGAAACCGTTTGTTATGTAGGTCATGGGTTACAGTGCTGTTTAAATCAAACATCAAAAAACGCTTTTGACACACAAAAACAAAAACAGTTTCCAGTTTCAAGTGATGTCTACTGCGCGTCACCGGAGCTACTGTATGAGTTATTTAACAACAGCAGTGCTCACGTGCTGTTTATGTTCATAATGAGACGTTTGGAAGATGGACCTTTATTGAAATTCACTTTTTTCACTCTGCTTTTTATACATGCAAATGCAGATGCGAAGTTACATACGAGACACAGATATGTGTGGCGGGGTTAATTTTAAATTGTAATAAATGGGGATGGAGGACCGACAACGCCACCTGTGGACTTGCACCCCAGGATATAAAACATAAAAACAGTAGGACAGGTGCAGGACTGAGGGGCAGAGACGTGTTTCAGAATAAAGTAACATTTATTAATTGTAAAATCAAAAGAAAAAAAGGAAACTCAGGAAAACGGTGCTGGAAGACAGCATAATGGGTTATAAAACACCAAGCATTAATCCGTTTTAAAATGATCTTTAATATGTTATGGGATTAAAATCTTTATCTTAAAAGTATACAAGAAAAGAAACTAAAGTAAAGGTGGGCTGAGGCCAGTTAATGGGGTGCCAGGCTACTAATCGTGTTTCTAGGGTGCAACCAAGTACTCACCAGGTGCAGCCACAGCAAACCACACACAGCAAACAGGTCACTCACTATTGCTCCCTGGTGATCTTCACCACATCAAACAGTGAGGGTGCCTAGCCCCCCCAATGACCAGCACTCAGCTTTACTAAAGGAAAATAAATAACTGAAAACAAGGTTAAACAAACAAAGGGGAATCCCAGTTGGTTAAACAAAAACTAAATTATAAAGACAAAGACAAAACAACCTAACCTAATCAATATACACAACCCAAACAATACAAGCAAAAATGATAACTGACCTAAATAAACAAAAACAGGCAAAAATGCTAAATACCAACAAAACAATATAAACCAAATCTAAACAGTACAAACCAAAAATGCTTAACTGGCATTCAAAAACAGTTAGATGGCCCATACAAAAACAGCAGCAGGTGAACCTAAAAGCAATGATAAAATAAGGTTAAAAATGGTCCACCATGAGGTATACAAATTTTAGTTTCCGGCTTTACTCACCACAGGAAGAATGAGTCACAGGAAAAACTGTAAGGAAACAGCAAGTGAGCCACAAATACTAACAGTAACTGAGACCAATATGTTGAGAGACAGAGACAGCCTAACTGCACCACCAACCATGAAGGCAGAGCCAAAGGAAAGAACAATGCCAGCCGGTGCAATTTATACTCTGCACTAATTAGGGGAGACGTTGGGAGAGGAGTCAGGCCCTGAGCTGCATTCATAAGCACCCCACTACATATGCACACATGCACATGCATTTGAGAGGATCCAGAGCGGAGAGGCAGCCATTCTAGCCGGTGCCAGGGAGCAGTTGAGGGTTCGGTGGCTCTGCAGTGGCGCAGGAGGTGAACTGGCTCCTCTCCAGTACCAGTCCACACTCCAAATATTTTGTCCGATTGGGATGTGAACTCGCGACCCTTATGACCAAAGTCCAAGTCCCCACAGACTAAACCCCCAGGGCTTACGGCAGGGTTGGTAGCGTTACTTCAAAAAAGTAAAACTACTGTAAAAAAAACCGTAATCAGTAACCTAATCTACTGTAATTATCACAATATAAAGGGAATGTATCCTGACTAATTTTTTATTATCTCAAAATGAAATGCAATGCCAATAAATAAAGAGGGGCAAAAATCAAAATATGGCTTTTAATTTAAGTGTATTATATAATACATACAACCTTGGAGAAGAAGACACGAAGATATGTATTATCAGAAATGATTGTATTGATAGGAAACCCTGTCTTTCATGAAGCATAGCTAGGTAGTACCTATACACCAACAGTGAAACACATGAGCACATATTACAGTTTAAAGAAGAGAAGTCAAATCTGAGCTGACAGAAAATGCTCTGTTTTATCTCCTTCAAAAACAGGAGATAACCGACTGTTCTCGTTAAATTCAGAGACTTTTGGAAGTGTTGCTAGACACTTTAGTTTCACACTTTGCCTTGGTTTTTGTTTGGATAAAGAATAATAGCTACCTTACTCATGGTGGCTTCTCCACCCTGACTATCTTTAAGTAAAAGCACTACAGTGCATTGGTCATCAGTTACTGGTTATTATGGAGCAAAACAAATATAAATAAAGAATGGTCGGTTAAAAACACAGACAAAAGAAAGAGAATACATGAATAGAAGGGTGATAATCTTGATACAAGTTTTGCAAATGTATGTAAAAGATTCAGCAAAGTAAAATAGTTACATCTGAACTAGTGCCAGAGGGTGAATAATAGTTCAGTTATTATCAGTAAACAGATAGGAGTGACATTTCACCTCCACATCAGGATTTTACTTCTACTCCAGTGAAGTTAACCCTGAATTGCTTTAGTTTTTAATTGAAATTGAAGGCCAGTATTTCATTGGATATAATGATCAGGAGGTGGAAAAGGGAATTTTTGACACCAGGTTACATTTCTAAACGGCGTTTAGAAATGTAACCTGGTGTCAGTCCATGAAGTGCGTTAAAAACAAATACAGAAATGTTAAAATGAAATTTGAGAACAGGAAAGATATGGTCTCTCTCGCTGGTACCAGAGTCCAGCTGCAGTCAGATAAAGCAGAAGTCGTGGCAAAAGTACATATATATATATATAGTGTCAATTTGACTTATAAAGAAGCTAGGAAACGTTCACAAGAACCTGCCGTTGCTTCATGACAATTTGTGACAGGTGTAAGCACTCTATATATTATGTTAAATAAAAATATGGGAATATGTGGAGGTGAAGGCTGTATATCTCTGCTTTGACACAATGTTGGTATTAAGCCAAACTGCATCTAAAAGTCCTGCATTCATAGTCAAATTAAAACAGTATTCATATTAAAACATACTGAAAGTCCCAAATGCAATATTACTCAATTTTCAGAATGTCCCATTCCTATATTACATTATTCATTATAATTATCAATGCATTAATGTGATCATCACTATAATGTTGCAGCTGCCAAAGGTGGAGCTATTAACACTGTGCAGTGATGACTTATAAATGGAGGATGACCCATAAATTAGCATCGCCTTCACTAAAAGCAATGGGATTTTTCCATTGGATTTGGGAATACCGCAGAAAATACTTACATGTTTGTTCAGCAGGATATTCTCCACATATTAACGCAACTTTATGATTATTTTCAAAGTGTAAATTCAATCAATTTCAGGATTCTAACTAATTATAGCAAGTCATAGGTTACTTGTTGAGTGCATTTTGTATTATCATTATGAATCTTCAATGTTAATAAAGGTTATACGTTTACTGATATCGAATCCCTCTATGTCCCTCTAAAGCCACAATGAATTGTTTTTGTTGTCTGCTCAGTGATCCTGAACACCAGTATCTTCTCTGTGTTCAGTTTGCAGAAAAATATGGAAGGATTTTCAGCCTGCGGCTCTTTGGTGGGAGAGTTGTGTTCGTCCATGGCTACAAGCTGGTGAGAGAGGTCCTTATCGAGAAGGGAGAGGACTACGAGGATCGCCCGACGATACCGTTGTTTAGTGCATTAGCTGGGAATAACGGTACTGTGTGTTGCATTTTCAGTGGGTATTAGCATAAGACTGACACTAGGCCTGGGTAATATAATGCTATGATATCAATAAAGTCATAGCATAGATAACTTACTAATTTTGTGATATCATAAATGTTGCTCTGGTTTTAAATTGACCCTATTTTTTAACTTAACTACTCTATTATTTGCTTCGTCATTAAATCCTATTCACTGATCATTATTTATCAAAATTCTTGTGTACATATTTTGGGACATTAATTACGGTCAACCCTACAGTATCGTCACAATTAATATCTAGTTATTTGGTCAAATATATTGTGATTAGTGCTGTCAGTCGTGGAAAAGCATAATCTGGTTCATTAAAATAATATTCGGATTAATCATGATTAATACATTAAAAATACTTGTATTTACTTCTTTTTGGGGGGGAGAAAAAAGAAAAAACACTTGTGGTGTTGTAATTAAGAAATGTATGACAAACTGGAAAGAGAAATTAGAGTTTTTGACTTTATAATAATTTATGATAGCATTATTTCTTCACTCTCAGTGTGGTGCATACTGAACGCCTGTATCTGAGTCATCTTGATGCTGCTATCATTCTGCAACCTCTCTCTCTCCTTCTCTGAAAGTTTTGATCAAACTTGGTCATGTTTTTTGTTAGTTTATTTGTTACGTGTTAGGGTAATGTTAACATATTAACAGTGAGACCTTGATCAGGATATTTGATTTCATTCTTAGCGCCTGGCCCTAACTGACAGGCTGGCACCGTATCGGACACATGAGCATTTAGCAAATTTACTCTAGCTAGTTTTGTCCATTTCCAATTAAGTTCAGGTCGTTTATTCTGTTTCCAAAAGGTCTGGTGTTATCAAATGGATATCCTTGGAAGCAGCAGAGGAGATTTGCTATCCGGACCCTCAGGAACTTTGGTTTGGGGAAGATGTCCCTGGAGCCGTCCCTCCAGCAGGAGAGCCATTATCTCTCTGAGGCTTTCACCCTTCACAAAGGCATGGAGCAACTTTATTTTTTAACAGACAACCATCAATCGATGCATTATTTTTTAAATAATTCTTTGGGAAACCAGTGCCTTTATTGACGAGAAAGACTTGAAATGGGGAGACATGCGGTAAATGTTCCCGTGCTGGATTGTAACACGGGTCCTCCGCCAGCTCTACCAACTGAGCTACATGGCGGCCCGTGATGCCATCTTTTTTTATTGTCCTTGCTCCATATGTGATTTCCCATCACATTTGGAGCAAGGACCTCAGACCATGCGCTGTATTGTCTCAGAGATCAAAGTCATCGTTTCTTCTATGTCATGTTTCGACTTGTCGTCCTGTCTTATACACGTTCTCTTTATTTAACAGGCAAGCCTTTTAATGCGCAGTCCTTGATACAGAACGGAGTGTCCAACATCATCTGCTGCCTGGTGTTTGGGGACCGCTTTGAGTACGATGACAAGCAGCACAAGTATATACTGGAGACCTTCAAGGAGCTGTTGTACCTACAGGGAGGAATATGGGCCCAAGTGAGACTCATTCTTACACGTTCATCTTTTCTAATGTCAGGAATTACCCAGCCAAACACCATCAATCAAATTAAACTAATTTGTAAGAGGGTTCCAGAACTCATTGCATTGAATAAAACACATGGGGAAAAAAATGTAATAATGAACTGTGACTATACATACACATGTGAATAATACACTGTTTTATTAAACAGTGTAAAAATACTCCATAACGACCAAAAATCATGCATTAAAACCAAAGTAAAATACAAAAGTATGTGTAATGTAAGATGTTAATATCAAAAGTAAAAATACTAATATCCCCATGACTGATATATTATTAAGTATTACATTATAAGACTCTGAGTGCATTAACTGTTTATTAGTGTTTTACTGTAGCTTGAACCATTTTTTACATTATAATATTTGTATTTTATTTGAAATGTGGTTCTGAAAGGACACCAGAGCTTTCAAAAATGTAATAAAAGGAATAATTATAATATGTAAAGAATGTGCTAGTACCTCCAAAAGTACTCTCAACCAGTGTGTGAAAATAAGTAAGTGCAGTAAGATCTACAGAACATAGGCCGATAGTAGGGTGGCATGATATGAGGACAATATGATGGAATTCGGTTATCATTCAAATAAATAGACAGCTTTGCTTCTACTGTGTACATCCAAATGTGTTCTGTGAAAAGAGATCTGCAAGAAATGTGCAGATGTAAAAATGACGTCTTTTTGTTTAGGAGTGGGAAATAAGAACACAATTCTGTATTTTGTTTGTCATTTTACTTGCCACCACCTGTGGGGGCGGCAGTACCTCAGTCTGTAGGACCTTAGACTGTAAGCTGGAGAGGTGCCGGTTCACCTCCTGCTCACTGCCGAGGTGTCCTTGAGCAATGCACTGCTCAAACAACTAATCCTGGTTACTGAAACATGGCAGCCCCTTCACTCTTCCATCTTCACATTAAGGCCCAATTTCAAACCACACCCTACTACAAATCAGCATCTCTTGGACAAAATATTAAATAATAACTTAAATAAAACTCCAAAAATCTTTAATGGTTGGTTCCCCCACTAGTCGGTAAATATGTACAACTTTCTAATTAAATTCACACCGTTTTCTAGACACGGGTACTGTATATATTCCCGAGTAAAACACCCGGTTTGGAATTGAGCCTAAAAAATGTATGTGTTTGTGCATGTGTATGTGTTGGGCCTAATGTGTATAGGTCTTGTTCGCACTGTATACCCTATAAAAAGTATACACTGAATTTCCCCTTGTGGGATTAATAAAGTATGTCTTCTTCTGCTGTGTCTATTGCCTGATTTACAAATGATCTGGTTTGTGTCTCCTTCTCTGTAGCTGTATAACATCCTGCCCGGCCTGATGAAGTGGCTGCCTGGACCTCACCAGAGGGTTTTCACTCTGACACAAGGTTTGATCGACTACATACAGATGAAAATCAAGGAACACAGAGAGAGCTTTGACCCGTCCACCCCCAGAGACTACATTGACTGCTTCCTCTCAGAGATGGGAGAGGTGATGGTTCATCGCTCTGTATAGAGTGGTGCAGGGATGATGTATTTGTATAGCCCGACCTGAAAGTTATCATCACAAGGGTTCCTTTAACAGAAAGCAGAACGATTTTTCCATTGGGTTAAGGAATTTTGCAGAAAATAAGATCTGTGGTAAACACACACTTGTTTTTTTTTTGTACAGTAGGATAATCTCAGCACATTAACACCACTTTATTATATTTTTAAGTGTAATTGCAATCACCAGAAGTAAAAAACTAACTTAAGGCTATAGAGGAACTATAGCGTTCAGTCATCTCATTTAGCAACCACTGTTCTTATGTCACATAAAAGTTTCAGACATTCACCATTAGGGTATTTACTTTTACATTTCATTTGGCTGACGCTTTTATACAAAGCGACTTACAATAAGTACAAAAAACATCGAGATTCAAACTCAGAACAACAAGGAAAGTGCAGATATATTCACTCAGCTTATCCTACCATTGTAGGTGCTGGGGAAGCAGCAAGTTGGTTGGCTGACACCAAGCGAAGTGCACGTGATGGATTGTATGTTTTAACCAAGGCCTGGCTGTAGGAGGGGGCTGATCCCTTCACAGCTCGGTAGGCCAGTACCAGTATCTTAAAGCAGATTCTGGCAGCCAATGGTAGCCAGTGAAGGGAGCGAAGGAGATGGGTAGTTTGAGAGAATTTGGAGGTTGAAGACCAGGCTGAAGCATTCTGAATTAGCAGTAGAGGTCAGACGGCAGGTATACGAGCCAGGAGGGAGTTACGGTAGTCAAGGCGTGAGATGACCAGAGCCTGGAACAGGACCTGCTTTGCCTCCTGGGACAGTAGGGGACGTATCCTCTTGATGTTATAGAGAGTGTATCTGCTGGATCGCGTTGTAGCAGTTAGAAATGAAGGACAGTTGATCGCCCAGGGTCACGCCCATGTTCCCTCCGGTCGGAGTCAGTGAAACAGCAGTGGTGCCAATGTTGATGTAAAGATGGTCCTTACCTGGGAGGAGCAATTCAGTCTTGTTTAGGTTGAGCTTCAGGTGGTGAGCAGCCATCCACTGAGAGATGTCAGCCAGCCTGGGTTTCAGACCGGGGAGAGAATCAGTTGTGTGTCATCTGCGTAGCTGTGGCACACTGACATACTTTATTGTTGAACAAAATGTAAAAAGCTTGTGCTAACCACAGATCTACTGTTTATCAGGTATCTTACCAAAAGCGGAATTGGAAGTGCAAAAATGCTAACTAAATTCTGTGTTTAAGGACTCATTCCTGCACCACTTGATCCCGTTTGTTGATTTTTAATTAAATATGTCTACTCATACATGGACCTTTTGTTTTTTTTTACAGAAGGAGGACAAAGAATCCGGTTTTGATTTGAATAACTTGTGTTTTTGCACTCTGGATCTGTTTGGTGCTGGAACTGAAACGACCACTACGACTTTACACTGGGGACTGCTGTTTATGATCTACTACCCTCATATTCAAGGTGTGTGTTTGATTAATTCCTGTACACACCCATTCCTGCGTGTTTTGTTAGCGTTGTTACTTGACCTTAATTAATATTTGCACAATATTCCCCGTTAGTCATGTTTGCAGTGCCCGGACTCACACTGGGTAGATCTCACTTCTCTTATTTGTCATTTCCTCGCTCCTCTGTCTCACCGGAAGCTGATTGTTGTGCACCATCTTAAGGAGAGTCCCATGGCGCTTATTTGTGCAGGAGGACCGAGGAGCGAGGAGCAATAACCGAGGAACCACCAGACCATCCTCCGGTGAACTCGCCCCGCCCTCTTACTGTGTATCCGTCACTGATTGGACGCTGCAGCGCATGCGCTGATCTGATGCGTCTTAACCTGAGAGCAGTTTAACAGCGTATTTAGTATTTTTAGTATCTGTCCGAAATAACATATTTTCCGTTGTACATTTTTAAGAATGGCTTTAATCTTTTTTTTTAATTTATCTGTACTAACAGAGGCGTCAGGTGGGGGGGTGTTTGAATGAAACGGGGACACAGCTGGCTGCTGTCAGACGATCCAGCTGTAGCCTACCGCGGTCATCAAAAACGGACGTCGCTTCACGTGACGCTCCGAGGAAAGGAAATCCCATTGCTCTTAAAACTAATTTCCTTGCTTCCTCTTTCTTAGCGTGGTTTCCTTGCATCTCTCCGTGCATCCCTGGTGGAAGGGACTAATGCACAAGGAAAAGACGCAAGTGAGGGACGGAGAGATGCAAGTTAAGAGAATTGCGATCCCACTGTTTCCCGTTTCCTCTGTGCAGAGAAGGTCCAGGCGGAGATAGATTCTGTGGTTGGGTCATCCAAGCAGCCCTCTCTGACTGACAGAGAAAACATGCCGTACATTGACGCAGTCATCCATGAAATCCAGAGAATGGCCAACATTCTTCCCCTCAATTTGGTCCGCATGACCAACAAAGAGACCACACTGGACCAGTACACGTTCCCAAAGGTACACAGTGCTTATTATTTGCCCTCCTTATTGGATTTTCTATTAGCATTGGTGTAAACCGGTCACTCAATCAAAGATCATGTAAATCAAAAATAAACAAACAATTTAAACTGCCATCGAGGCACCATCTTACTCGGCATAACATCCTTTGTCAATGCAAGATTTCTATTTTCTTCACTTTATTTTCCTTTGGTTTCAACAATCAAACAGTCAAAGAACAATGGGTAAACGTCCACTCTCTCCCTGGTTAAAAAAACATCTGCTTTTTCCGGGGTAAATCACTCCAAACCAAATAATTCCCCAAAAGCTGTTTTCAAAACAAAATCATAAAAGTACTCAATTTAACTAACATTAAAACACAGAACTTTACACATTTTTAAACAATTAAATATTATAAAACAATAAGTATCTCCAACAGATGATACAAATAATAATTATTTTTAAATACTTAGAATCTATCATTTATTTATTTATTGTATAAATTAATGGCCTAAAATATGTAAATCTGCTGTTGTCTTTGGTACTGCTGGTCATAAATAACCGTTCATATTACACTCAATGAATTCATTTAATAAAGTCATTTCTATTCTAGTGTATTTGGTAGCTTTGGATGTACCACATGATCTGGGTCAACCCAGGTTTCATTCATTTTTTATGTTACAATTGTTTTGATTCATTTAACTTGGGTTTCCAAGACTGAGAATGAACCTTGAAGCTGAACTTGTAATCTGTTTTTTAAAATGTGTAATCATGTTTCTTTTCTGTTTATTAAATCAAACGTACTTGTAGAAAGACAAACAAAGAGACTTGCCGTTTTCATGAATGGGTGTTCCTCAGGGCACCATGGTCCTGGCCACGCTGATCTCTGCTCTACGAGACGAGACGATTTGGGAAACTCCACACACCTTCAACCCTCAGCACTTTCTGGACCAGGATGGAAAATTCAGGAAGAGAGAAGCCTTCCTTCCTTTTTCAGCAGGTTAGTTGATAGTTATATCTTTAGAATGGGATAGTTTGTAGTGTTTGGGTTTAATGGTGTACCCATCCATTCAGTGGATCACTCCCCACAGTCAAAGGAGCAGGCACAACGTCTGCAAAGTGAATAAAGATGGTGTGAATACATCTGTTGTTTTGTGTGTTCTCAGGTAAGCGTGTGTGTCTGGGGGAGCAGCTGGCCAGGGCCGAGTTATTTCTCTTCTTCACCACCCTCCTTCAGAGGTTTTCCTTTTCGGCCCCCCCTGGGGTGCAGCCAACTCTGCAGTACAAGTTAGGAGCCACGCTCTGTCCCAAACCCTACAACCTCTGCGCCGTCTCACGATGATCCTACGTTTGTCTCGTAATATATCAATATCTACTCTATTATAATCTCTAGGAGTGTGAGTGAAACATCGTTGGGATGTAGTTTTCGTTTTTTTGGATTTTAGGAAAAAGGTCCTAATGTAATCTACTGTAATCAATATCCAATAAGATCATTTGGAGTTTAAAATAATCCTTTCTACTGCAATTCTATTTGTTCTGTTTTTGTAAACCTTGTGTAAATAAATAGTCTGATAATCAGTTTGTGTGTTTGTACTGCTGTGTGCATGGTTACCCTGGTTTCAGGCTGAGGTTTGACGGGGGAGAAAAACACTCAAATACCATGCACTGAGTCTCAGTGCTGTTTATCGACTTGAGCATGTGTGATATATGGAATCAAATCTAACCGGTGTTACGCCCCGGTCTAGGAACCTTGCCGCAGCACAATATTGCACACGCCCCACTCCCAAGAAGAGGTCAGTGACACAGAAAAACACCTTTGGTAAATGTGATAGATGCTAAGGCGGTGAGACAACCCCAACATAAACAATAAACCTTCGTACAATAATGCACTAAACTTACCTAACAAAATTAGTAAAATAAAATAAAGGCTTCTTACCTATAGCTCCTAAGAAAAACGGGACAGAAGGGTTTATCACTCCTACGTTTAACCAAAAGCGTGTCTCCAAAAACAGATTAGATTAGCTTACATACAGAAGGGACCTACTCGCTAACTTTTGCACACACAGAACAACAGGACTAACACACACTCACAGTCTATTCTGCCTTTGTTGGGATTAGGAGAGGGCGACGAGAGGGGAGAGGGACTGCCTTGCTGCAGCTTAAATACTCCTGTCTCTTCAGTTGAACCAATCAGAGTGTCGGATGTAGCCAATCAGCTAACGGGCACTACCTGCTCTCACACACATACACACACACACACACACACACACACACGGACAGAAAAAAACAGAACTCCCACACAGACGACCCAATGACCCAGGGTCATAACAATGGGTAAAGAAGAACACATTTGGGTGGATTTTTTATAAATGCTATGTGAATCTTTTACTTTATTTAAGTTTGCTTTAACAACTTAACTTCCTAAAAGTCTTTCCATATAAATGTATTGTTAGGCCAAGACAGCAGTGAATTAAATTTAAATAAATATGAATAGACATTGTTTACCTTGCCATTTATCAGTATTTTAGCTTACAGTCAAAAAAAGGATTAAGGAAATAAAATGAATAAGGTTTTTGTAAAGCTTTTTTTAATTATTGTTTTGATATGTTCTCAGCAATCTGACAATTAACATCAACTGAAACCAAATACTGAAGGTAATGTTCAGAGTTTGTGCATTTAGCAAACCAGCCCTCAACTACTGAAGGTCACCGGCCGCTTTAAGATGTTCCATTCACACAACATCAGTATTCAGAAGCATCTCTCAAAGCCAGTCCTCTGAGGATGGTGTAATGAAAGCTTTAAACATGTTGGATTGTATCCTAATAAAAAACACACTGCATTGCATTTGGGTTAGCTCTATCTGAACTGAACATCAAATGTAATTTAATGGTGTTTGGATTGACATTTGTATCCGCTTCAACAAGTCTTCAATCAAGTATTCAATCAAGTATTCAGATTTGATGCAAAGTATGTTAATTTCAGTGAAATAGCAGGGTAACACGGTAGAGAAATATATGTTTTCTTTTCTGCCATGGTGTGTGTATCAGATCTTCAAAACAATGTCTCTTCCTGGTTGTCACAATGTGGAGCAGGGTGGACCCAAAAGCAGGACACACTTTTATTTTATGTAATCCAGGGCAACATTCCAGTGGATGACATTCAAGTATCTGACAAAGACTAACAAAAGACCAGGACTTACAGTACGGGACTTACTGATCATACAGTCTAATCACATCCAAGACACAGCTGGAAAGGACATAGGTCCTCAAATCCAAGGCTGGGGGCCGAAGCAAGAAATGGCCAGGAAGCTGAAAGTATGTTTTGAAGATCACTTTAACGCACTGAAATTCCCATAAAGTAATTTCTTACAAAGAAATATTTGGTGATTCGTAATACCAATATCTTTTGTTAACAGCTGCTGAGTCATGCTTAGTCGATTATAAGCGTCTATAGTGAAATAAAGGCTTAAAGGAAATTCTGCTCAACCCTTTGCAGATTCATTATTAAACTCCTCAGTTTCCTGAGTGTTATAATACTTATATATTCAGTCGAAGCCTGATTCACTCCCAGAGTCAGTGAGAACTATCCTAAAAACAGCTATTGTCCTCATCTTTGCAGCTTCGACCACAGTTGTGCGCTTAAAAAGTACAACAACCAAATCATCTTAAAATAAATTACATAAACTGTTGGCTACAATGGACATTTGTGTTGTAATATTCAAAGGAGGGTCTTGTGCTGCAAGGGTCTGAGGACAGAGGGTGTCGTATGCTGTACAGATTGACATTTATTATGGCTTTCTAAGGGCTTTTTCTTTTTAAGGTAAACAGTTAAACACTGTTTGGGGTTTTCCCTTTCCTGTAGTGTGGGTTATAAGTTTTTTGTCCTGATATGCTTAGGGGTGGAACATTTCCGACACATCTCTAAGTGGTTGACCAATCAGAATATAGCCACCCAGCTGACAAATCAATTATATATATAGTCTATGGCTGCAGCACAGGCAGTATGAGAAAAATAAAGAGCTTTTTAAACATTAAAGCATGGAGACATGTCCCAGTAGAGATACTAAATACAAATATGAACCTGAAAATGAGTCCACTTTCATGCGGGAACAAGAACACAAACACAATTTCATTTTTTACATTTTTAATAGTTTTAATACTTTACATTTTTCCACAACCAATCAAGTCAGAAACACAAAAAATGAAACACAAAACACATTTTCCTAATGAGAAAAGTAATTGACACTGAACAATTATTTTAAACTTTATTCTCAGTGGTCAATTGGTATTTAAAGATAATAAACATGTTAACTTATATTTAATTTGGATATCATTTTTGATCAAACTTTAGCTCCCTTTTCATCAACAAAAGTGATGACAAATGCTCTGACAACGATCATCTGATTTACTCCTGATGCACAATAAAATAAAAACACATAAAAGATGGACGCAATACAAGCAGCAGCTTTACAACATGGCGCGTCCAATACCATGAACAAACAATAAATAAGTCTAGCATCAGATTCCCTGCACACTTTGTCAGAATCATTCATGTGGCCAGTGTTCCTGTACTGGATTGTATTATACGTTTAAGGTGCACCTACTGTATATTTGGTTTATGTAAAATGATCAGATAAGCAGCATGTTGCTGACTTTAAACGAAATGATTAGTTTTTTTGTGCATATGCTGCCTTTAGGAAACCTAAACATCAGGTTATTGCTCTTAGATGTCAACCCGAGGCACTTCATAAGCATGCACATTCTGTAATAAACACTGTTTTACATTTGAATATTTAATCACAAAATAAAGCCTATCATTAAACTATTTTCACGTATCTAATTAATACTGTACAATCTCTATTCACAGATTATACTGGAAGCCATGGTGCGCTGTCAGCAACAAATCATACATCTGCATTCAGCTTGGTGTTCAGCCTTTGTGACATTCAAGTGCTCCTTAAATTGCAGCAGCAAAATAAAGAAGCTTTTGTGAGAAGCTACAACAAAATCAATTTATATACTCTAAGACACATTTCATCTTCTTATATGAAGTCCTTTGCTGTGCCTGCACAGCAAAGGACAGGGTTGGGGATTAAATACTGAGCTGAAAACCTTTAAATTAGTTTTCCTTTTAAATACAGTTAACTTAGTAGGTTTATAAAATCAACCTCAAATATCCCAGAGACACTTAACGAGTTGGCTGCTCCAAGACTGTCAAACTGCCAAAAAGCTGTTGTCATGGCAATATGACAAGATGCTATAAATACAGTGCTGAGAGAAACCAGCAGACATTCAGAAAGCTTGCATGATGCACCTGCTTCAATAAACATCTTCTTTATTGTTTCATTTCAAAGTCATCTGTTTTCTAATTTGCTTGTTTGTCTAGATTAATTTACTTTCTACAAACTTACTTCTGTAAATTCCATGTCTAATATTCTCTCTCTTCCAGCTCTGTGTTGGGTCTCCACCAACGTCCGAGGACAAGATCTGTTTCTGTAGCTGCACTATGTTAGCCTGCTAATAGCTAACAGCTGTTTGGTGCTTTCACAGCTTTTTAAGGAAAATATATCAATTATAGCTGCTTCAGGGATTTTTTGTTTGATGTTGTTAAGAAATGTGTTAATATTCAAAGCCATAAACTACAGAAACTACTTAAATATAACTGTTAAATGATGTTACCAGAGTTGTTACAATCATAGTTATGTTAGATCTTTTTGTCCCCATTTTAGAGGAAAAGTAAAACTCTGACCTGAACTGACATTAAGAAGGAAAAAAACGAATTACCTCATCCATCTTCACTTGATTGCTTTCACTTTCTAAATTGGACATTCAGGTTGATCTACAAAGCCTGATCGTCCTGGTTAGTGGCAGACTAATAGAGTGGTGCAGGAATGAGTCCTAAACCATGAAATGAGTTAGCATTTTAGCTCATTAGGGCTACCAAGTCTCAAAGAGTTTTTGGTTAGATTCGCAAAAAAGCTCTGGTGAACACAACCTTACAAGATATAAGTTTTGTTCAGCTACATTAAATATGTTGGCAAACACCACACTGGTGAATGTCTTCAGCTACTGTGTCATAAAAACAGTGGTTGCTAACAGAAGTCTGAATGGGACTGCAAAACCTCTGATGATTGCATTTACACATCAATTGTTATAAAGTATGTCTTAGTATGTGAAAATGATCCCGCTGAACAAACATGTAAGTATCATAAACGTATGTTTGCCATAATGCTTATTTTCACATTATTCTAAAATCCAATGTCTCCTTTTTGTCTAGGGAGCCCTAGTGATGCCAAAATTTGGGACTGCCTA
Source organism: Eleginops maclovinus (assembly GCF_036324505.1). Lineage (NCBI taxonomy): Eukaryota > Metazoa > Chordata > Actinopteri > Perciformes > Eleginopidae > Eleginops > Eleginops maclovinus. The sequence goes on along the minus strand of NC_086353.1, from coordinate 26,227,715 downwards.
CAAAAATAGGTTATCGCTGCACCACTTTATATCATCTCCTTTGAAAAAGTACAAATCATATCTGACCTAACGGCATTGCCAGGTGTATGTTTAACGTTTGGAAAGGGCCAGGCTAGCTTTTACACTGGTCTTTATGCCAAGCTAAGCTAATCTGCTACATACAATTGAACATGCGGGCAGTAGTATCAAACCTATATTCAACTATTTCTTTAGCATTGGTATTGTACTACCTACTGCATTCAGCAAGTATCTGTCCGAGTACCAGTGCTTATTCACTTTTAATTGAAATCCCAAAATGTGCATGTTTTAATTACTTATTCAAGTGTGGTTTTAATGGAATTTTAGCATGGGTTTGACTTCTGATGTGTGGTTTTCAACAGAGTGATTATTGCATGGTTTTACCTGTGAATCTTGTTTGTGTTTACCTGGGATTGGCATAATTGAAAACGGCTTCATCTGACTGAACCGAACCCCCCATGGCGCATGATTGGCCGATATAGAACATGGGTTGCGCTCAAATAGGTACATGGTGCAGAGTAGATGTGCTTTCAGTAGTCCTGTACAGAGAACTGTAGTTCCCCCACAGCAGACGCACATTTATAACGTCTGCTGGCACATCATAATTAGGTCGGATAGTGTCAGTGCAGTCGGATTCTCAGAGCACCGCAGTCTCTTTTCCTAAGACCTTTTGAATCACCCTATCCACTATTCCTTAACCCTGTGACTTTTCACACAGAGGTCAAGGAATAGCAGATAGGAACAGACAATAGGAGCTGATTTTTTGACAATTCGAACCCAGTATTTTGCTTTTAAGTGATCAGACACAGGTGAGAAGAGACGGTTCAGATCTGTCCTGTGGCCCTCTGTTCTTTAACAGTGGAAACTAATTGCTGGTATAAAAGGAACCTCACACTATCGTGTGACATATCTGCTTAAGGAGTAAAGCCTAAGTTTGAAACAGTAGCTTATATTTAGCAGCAAAAGGAGCAATTTATTGAATTGATCAATAGTTTGTTTGAATATTTATGAGTAGATATTAAAAACACATCTTATCTGTAGTGTTATGTCAAGATGACAAATAACACTCATAACCCTAATATTCGGTATCGGCATCAGTATTAGCTACAGCTTTGCTGCTTGTTTTGATGGATAACTTAAAGCAAGCTTTAATGTTTCAAGCACATTCAGTGATGGAGCCAGTGTATGTGAGTAACAGTAAACAGGATTAAAGTTGCATGCACTATGGTCCTTAAATGCTGATGTTTTCTTTTAAATAATGCTTGTGTTAATCATTTGGAGACAGGAAACCTTCCCAGCATGCAGTTCACCTAACCATTACATACACATATTCTCAAATTTGGGCATTTAGAGTGTTTGTGGAAAAAGCAGCCCCCATAGGAGAACAGCATGTATCTCTAGAACTGAGACTTAGCCGGAAGGCCACAGTGCTAACTACTGAGCCATCTTCACTAATCATTCAGAAATCATTAGTGATCAAATATAGTGACAAGGCAGAGAGATGTCTGACATTAGGGTTACAAATGTAACTTCCTGGTCCATTTTAAACATTGCTATAATTTGTTTCTCAAATGTTTCATGTAAAGATTGAGTGAGTGGTATTTGCATCCTCCCAACATTAATAAACTACTGAACGTTATTTGTTGTGTGGCCATTAACTGCAAGCCCATTGGCTTGGATATAAGCAGTTGTACCATCTGATTGGGTTAGAGGAGCATTCTCCTTGTCTGATTGGCTGGCAGCCAACCTATCACGCTCTGCCTTTGCCCGGATCAGGTTTCTACGGTGATAGAATAGATAGCCTGGCAACAGGAAGCCAGCCACGGACATGATGAGAAGTCCCAGATTGATCTGTTGTAAGGAGAGACATGTCAGTGTTAGAACTAAATGTTTTATAATCTATTGTCAGTGTGTGTGTGTGTGTGTGTGTGTGTGTGTGTGTGTGTGTGTGTGTGTGTGTGTGTGTGTGTGTGTGTGTGTGTGTGTGTGTGTGTGTGTGTGTGTGTGTGTGTGTGTGTGTGTGTGCTCTATACCCAGTAAGGATCTCCATTGAGGTGGCCCAACATCAGTATGAACAGTGGCTGTTGCAGCAGTGCGAAAGCAGCACTGATCATGGACTGCATGCCAGTCAGAGTTCCAAAGTGGTTGGCTGGATACCTGGAGCAGAACATGAGAGAGAAATTAATCACAACCCTGACCCACTGGATCCTGACCCTCTGAACCACCTCTAGGTGGGGTTACTTACACAGCAGCATAGAGACCTCCGCAGCAGGAGTGGATAAATCCTCTCACTATGGTGTGCAAGACAAAAGAAGCCAACTACAAGAACAGGAAAGAGAACAGGTGGTTTAAAAATGTCCTTTAGATTTTCTCTCTGTCGGAGTCTGTATGAGTTAACATAGGTAGTAATCCGGTACAGGTTTTTCTTAACCTGGATGGGCAGGTTGTCAATCATGGAAATGATTCCGAAGGTGACCAATAGAAGATTGGTGAAGACGAAAGCTCTCATGGCATTGGTGAGTTTCTGGATCTTTCTGTCTCTCTTTGTGGGATCATATTGGCTAAAGGGGACAAATGCCAGGACAGCCACCAACAACAGTTCATTGTCAAGTGAGAGAAACTTTCTGAACCTAAGCTATACAAACATCACCATACTGCATGTACAAACGTCTGCCTCATACCTTTTCTTTGCATTTTCCTCTTCACACTCCTTCAATCTCCAATCCATGATGTAACCAATCAGAGGACAGGTGGCAAGACACAGCAGCTGCATGGTACCGAAGATAGAGGAGTAGAAACCAACTAGGGAGGACAGGCAGAAAGCAGAGTGAAGTCCATAGAAACACACCTCTACGTAAAGTACTGTTTTTTTTTATTTTTAAAACACACACTTTAAGGTCATAGACTGAGAAATATGCAATCCTGTACTGGCTCTCAAAATACTGGGAATAAAGACACATGCAAGCCACACAGTTACTGTCTTTCTTTTAAAACAATTTCAGAATGACGATAATGGGATGGCAATCGCTCAGTCTAAAGACTTGGCTTGGCAACCACACGTTCGCCAGTTCAAGTCCCCTGAATGAAGAAGATTCAGAGTTTGGATTGGTACTCGAGAGGTGCCACTTCAGCTCTTAGGCGCTGTTAAGGTGTCCATGAGCAAGGCACCATACCCCTCCACTTCTCCCCAGGCACTGTATAGTAGTTTCCAACTGCTTCTTATACTAGGATGTCTTAAAGGCAGAGACTACATTTCACTGTGTTGTAATTATAATAGGATTATCCATACAGGGTTTTAGTAATTGTCTCAAAGAATTCTCAGAGACATGGTTTGTAGTGATTATGTCCACTGTGTCGTTACCTTGCTCCTCCATCTCCTGCTGCAGCTCTTCTGACGCTGAAACAGACAACAGCGTCAGACGCTTTAACACAACGCCATGACCCAGCATTGGTCAATAAGACCTCACTGGGGAACTGTTTTGTACGTCTATCAAATTAACAAGTAATTGTGTAGGGTATAATTATTACGGTTTGGCTGGCCGTGGGTGACGAGGAACTCCAGCATTTTGTTCATGGCACCCATGAAGAAGATCAGCCTCAGCTGGGTCATTGCCATGGTGATGACACTCCACAGGAAGATTGGCGAGCACACAGAGTGACAGAGTGGCAGCCCGCCTGAAAAGAGAGAGAGGGGGGGTTTAGTTTTGCTGAAGAATGGATCCTTAGTTTTTCTCAGTTAAGTACAACAAGAATGAATAATGTTATTACCTTGGGGTGGGCTTTGGGAGTCAGGGTGTTCGGGTTCTGGCTGCTTAGGTCCCAACATGTCTTCCATGACAGTCACATGGGTGACGTACCTGTCCCCAGTCATCTTGTCCTCAGTCACAACTCCACTCAACTTCACTTTTTTACTGCAGACAAAGAGACATAAAATAACTGTTCCTATGCTAATAATGATCCAATGAAATATACATATTTACACAACTTAGTTGAATACTTTATTCTGATTGGTCCATTTGGACAATCTGCAGTCTGTTATTTCTGTATAGCACACCATTGCTAAGGACGTTCCAATAATAATCACACGTCCAGTCCTATTAATCCACAGAAAGAAGTCTGCCTAAGAGCCAAAAACATTGTCCCTATTTCAAAGCACTACAGAAGGAAAGAGGTTAAAAGACAGAAAGATGGGGGACAGAGAAATCAGCAGAAGGCAGACAGGAAGTAAACACTAAAGGGAATGACAGAAGAGGAAACAGACAGGAAGTAAACACTAAAGGGAACAGCAGAAGAAGACAGACAATATGTAAACACTAAAGGGAACAGCAGAAGAAGACAGACAATATGTAAACACTAAAGGGAACAGCAGATGAGGAAACAGGCAGGAAGTAAACACTAAAGGGAACAGCAGAAGAGGAAACATACAGGAAGTAAACACTAAAGGGAACAGCAGAAGAGGAAACAGACAATATGTAAACACTAAAGGGAATGACAGAAGAGGAAACAGACAGGAAGTAAACACTAAAGGGAACAGCAGAAGAAGACAGACAATATGTAAACACTAAAGGGAACAGCAGAAGAGGAAACAGGCAGGAAGTAAACACTAAAGGGAACAGCAGAAGAGGAAACAGACAGGAAGTAAACACTAAAGGGAATAGCAGAAGAGGAAACAGACAGGAAGTAAACACTAAAGGGAATGACAGAAGAGGAAACAGACAGGAAGTAAACACTAAAGGGAACAGCAGAAGAAGACAGACAATATGTAAACACTAAAGGGAACAGCAGAAGAGGAAACAGGCAGGAAGTAAACACTAAAGGGAACAGCAGAAGAGGAAACAGACAGGAAGTAAACACTAAAGGGAACAGCAGAAGAAAGCAGACAATATGTAAACACTAAAGGGAACAGCAGAAGAGGAAACAGACAGGAAGTGAACACTAAAGGGAACAGCAGAAAAGGAAACAGACAGGAAGCAAACACTAAAGGGAATGACAGAAGAGGAAACAGACAGGAAGTAAACACTAAAGGGAACAGCAGAAGAAGACAGACAATATGTAAACACTAAAGGGAACAGCAGAAGAGGAAACAGACAGGAAGTGAACACTAAAGGGAACAGCAGAAAAGGAAACAGACAGGAAGTGAACACTAAAGGGAACAGCAGAAAAGGAAACAGACAGGAAGTAAACACTAAAGGGAATGACAGAAGAGGAAACAGACAGGAAGTAAACACTAAAGGGAACAGCAGAAGAAGACAGACAATATGTAAACACTAAAGGGAACAGCAGAAGAGGAAACAGGCAGGAAGTAAACACTAAAGGGAACAGCAGAAGAGGAAACAGACAGGAAGTAAACACTAAAGGGAACAGCAGAAGAAAGCAGACAATATGTAAACACTAAAGGGAACAGCAGAAGAGGAAACAGACAGGAAGTGAACACTAAAGGGAACAGCAGAAAAGGAAACAGACAGGAAGTAAACACTAAAGGGAATGACAGAAGAGGAAACAGACAGGAAGTAAACACTAAAGGGAACAGCAGAAGAAGACAGACAATATGTAAACACTAAAGGGAACAGCAGAAGAGGAAACAGACAGGAAGTGAACACTAAAGGGAACAGCAGAAAAGGAAACAGACAGGAAGTGAACACTAAAGGGAACAGCAGAAAAGGAAACAGACAGGAAGTAAACACTAAAGGGAACAGCAGAAGAAGACAGACAATATGTAAACACTAAAGGGAACAGCAGAAGAGGAAACAGGCAGGAAGTAAACACTAAAGGGAAGAGCAGAAGAGGAAACAGACAGGAAGTAAACACTAAAGGGAATAGCAGAAGAGGAAACAGACAGGAAGTAAACACTAAAGGGAATGACAGAAGAGGAAACAGACAGGAAGTAAACACTAAAGGGAACAGCAGAAGAAGACAGACAATATGTAAACACTAAAGGGAACAGCAGAAGAGGAAACAGGCAGGAAGTAAACACTAAAGGGAACAGCAGAAGAGGAAACAGACAGGAAGTAAACACTAAAGGGAACAGCAGAAGAAAGCAGACAATATGTAAACACTAAAGGGAACAGCAGAAGAGGAAACAGACAGGAAGTGAACACTAAAGGGAACAGCAGAAAAGGAAACAGACAGGAAGTAAACACTAAAGGGAATGACAGAAGAGGAAACAGACAGGAAGTAAACACTAAAGGGAACAGCAGAAGAAGACAGACAATATGTAAACACTAAAGGGAACAGCAGAAGAGGAAACAGACAGGAAGTGAACACTAAAGGGAACAGCAGAAAAGGAAACAGACAGGAAGTGAACACTAAAGGGAACAGCAGAAAAGGAAACAGACAGGAAGTAAACACTAAAGGGAATGACAGAAGAGGAAACAGACAGGAAGTAAACACTAAAGGGAACAGCAGAAGAAGACAGACAATATGTAAACACTAAAGGGAACAGCAGAAGAGGAAACAGGCAGGAAGTAAACACTAAAGGGAACAGCAGAAGAGGAAACAGACAGGAAGTAAACACTAAAGGGAACAGCAGAAGAAAGCAGACAATATGTAAACACTAAAGGGAACAGCAGAAGAGGAAACAGACAGGAAGTGAACACTAAAGGGAACAGCAGAAAAGGAAACAGACAGGAAGTAAACACTAAAGGGAATGACAGAAGAGGAAACAGACAGGAAGTAAACACTAAAGGGAACAGCAGAAGAAGACAGACGATATGTAAACACTAAAGGGAACAGCAGAAGAGGAAACAGACAGGAAGTGAACACTAAAGGGAACAGCAGAAAAGGAAACAGACAGGAAGTGAACACTAAAGGGAACAGCAGAAAAGGAAACAGACAGGAAGTAAACACTAAAGGGAATGACAGAAGAGGAAACAGACAGGAAGTAAACACTAAAGGGAACAGCAGAAGAAGACAGACAATATGTAAACACTAAAGGGAACAGCAGAAGAGGAAACAGACAATATGTAAACACTAAAGGGAACAGCAGAAGTAGACAGACAATATGTAAACACTAAAGGGAACAGCAGAAGAGGAAACCGGCAGGAAGTAAACACTAAAGGGAAGAGCAGAAGAGGAAACAGACAGGAAGTAAACACTAAAGGGAACAGCAGAAGAAGACAGACAATATGTAAACACTAAAGGGAACAGCAGAAGAGGAAACAGACAGGAAGTGAACACTAAAGGGAACAGCAGAAAAGGAAACAGACAGGAAGTAAACACTAAAGGGAACAGCAGAAAAGGAAACAGACAGGAAGTAAACACTAAAGGGAATGACAGAAGAGGAAACAGACAGGAAGTAAACACTAAAGGGAACAGCAGAAGAAGACAGACAATATGTAAACACTAAAGGGAACAGCAGAAGAGGAAACCGGCAGGAAGTAAACACTTAAGGGAAGAGCAGAAGAGGAAACAGACAGGAAGTAAACACTAAAGGGAATAGCAGAAGAGGAAACAGACAGGAAGTAAACACTAAAGGGAATAGCAGAAGAGGAAACAGAAAGGAAGTAAACACTAAAGGGAACAGCAGAAGAAGACAGACAATATGTAAACACTAAAGGGAACAGCAGAAGAGGAAACCGGCAGGAAGTAAACACTTAAGGGAAGAGCAGAAGAGGAAACAGACAGGAAGTAAACACTTAAGGGAAGAGCAGAAGAGGAAACAGACAGGAAGTAAACACTAAAGGGAATAGCAGAAGAGGAAACAGAAAGGAAGTAAACACTAAAGGGAAAACAGTATGGGCTTTGGCAGGCTTTAAAGACTGGTTAAAGACTGTGTTCTCATATAGAAGCCAAAAAAAGGAGGGCGCTGTGAAGTAGCACAGTAGTAAAAGCGTGTTTTTCTGAGCACCGACATGTATCTGACGTCTTCAGGTGCAGGAAAGGACTCAGCAGGCCAGTTCATGAAGCAGTTAAGGAAGACTCCACAGGCCATCGCCGACCACACCCACATGATGATGCGGAACGACGCGCCCAGATCATAGATCACCTGCGGCGGGGAGGGGTGACAACAGTGAAGAGGACAGAGGATAAGGATGAGTGGAAGAGAGGGGGAGAAGAAAATCTGTTTTAAAAAAAGTTTTATTGCTTCTTTGTTTGTGCGTTACATTTAAATTTGATAACAGCTCTCAAGGTCATAGCTGATTTTATTTCCTTCCATGTCATCCATCTACTTCCTGTCTACCTGTGTAAATGATTTTCCTTTTATCACATCTATTTGTCCTTTATAATCATTATTCCTCTTCCCCATAGTTCTTTGTTCCTTTCTTTCTTTGTGTGTATTCAAAGTTTGAAGGCTTTTTGGTCATATCCACAGCTACAGTGTAGTTATACAATGAAAATCTTAAGTCCCCTCCAACAATGCAACATAAATATATATAAGACATAAAACAATAAAACAAATAAAAAACAATAAAAACAGATTAAAAAAGTTTTTGCAGTAGAATGTTGCAAGTAATGCAAGATAATTTAACTGTATACAAGTTAAACAGAATAAGATGATCTAAAATTAGAATGTGTGTGTGTGTGTGTGTGTGTGTGTGTGTGTGTGTGTGTGTGTGTGTGTGTGTGTGTGTGTGTGTGTGTGTGTGTGTGTGTGTGTGTGTGTGTGGTTGTGGACCTTGACTCCAGGGAAGGTGACGGCTGAGGAGGCATAGGATCCGATCATCAGGGAGAGGATGGTTGATCGTACATTCCCGAACATATTAGGCAGCTAAAGAGAGAGATAAATGAGACAGAAAACTGTTTTAATATTGAACCAAGGAATTGTCAATATTTATGCTGCTAAATCTGTTGGTCCGCTATGACCTTGGACCTTTTTCTGGCATTTCTGTAAAACTGTTTACAATGTTAGAAGAATAAATCAATTGATTTGCTCTCCTGATAAAAGTGAGTTCTCAGTGATTGAAATGCACCTTGAAAACATAACCAATAGATGGGGCTAGTGAATTACTTTACACCCAACTCTGACACACACACACGCACGCACGCACGCACGCACGCACGCACACACACACACACACACACACACACACACACACACACACACACACACACACACACACACACACACACACACACACACACACACACACACACACACACACACACAGAACAACTTGGCGTGAGTGTTTGTGAACATTCTGTGGCCATGCAGATGGTAATTGTCGTATTTGTATGTGTGTGTATGTGTGTGTGTGCTGACTTTCTCTCTAACTATAGATGCAGCCTGAGCTCTGGCAGTCACACAGCTCCGTTAACACTACAGGCCTCCATGATCAACTCACTGCTCACATCACATTAATCAATGGCTGTTCATTTGTATTCCAGTATGTCCTATTCATCAATCGACTTGTTCATTTATCACATGTAATCTTAGGGAAATTCCACTACCGTCAAATACCTGCTACTTCGTGAAAATAAAGGAAAAACATTAATAGACTATAATGACTTTCTTTTAGCCTACTTTTGGATCCTCCACAAAACCCAAAAGTAGTGATATTGTAGCATCCGTAAAAGGAACAGCACTCGCCTGATCACATGTATCTCTGTATGATTTGAATGGCACAAAACACACATGGATTATACGCCGTAATCAAAAGGATATTTAAAATCCAAAAATGTATGTTTATACATCTATCTCTTTCATAATTTGTGTTAGGGGACAAATCACCCAAAGCTGTAACTTATATCTCCCAAATGCTGATACTTTATCATAAAAGTAAATCATTTGAATATTCACTTCACACTCAGCTATTACTAACAGCTAACAGTTGTAGCCAAAGTGACATGTACAGTGGGCCCTATTAGTGTAAATGTGTGAAGAGGACACAAACCATATAGCCATAACACACGCTATTACATAACTTTGTATTATACAAATAAACATTTGGTTATCATTCGAAATACTTTCTGTTTATTTCACCGTTACTTTGAAGAACATGACGTAGATCAGGGGTGTCAAACTCAATTTAATCGCGGGCCACATTAGCATTATGGTTGCACTCAAAGGGCCGGTTTTAACTTTAAGACAATATAAATGTATTATATATATAAAATAATGATTGCCTCTGCATTGGATAATTATTGGTTTTGGTAATAACTACATCTGAAAGCTTTAGTCTAAGGCAAATAATCGCAAGGGAAAATATGCAACAATTACAACAATTGTACCTACAATTTATTTAAAAGATGAGTTTCGTAGCATTAACATATAGTTGTGCACTGACATATGGTGCACGTAGACACAGAAATACTGTATGTGGAATACCCCCTGTTCCAGACCCTGGTGTGTATCAGCTGTCATTCATTGTTTTCAGGGATGAGGAGGGGCGGGGAGGACGAACACAGGGGAGACGGTGATCGCGGGATTTTTCCTCCTGCCTTCACAAACTTTACACACGTATTTACAAGTAAAGCTGCAGCTCAAGACCACACATCTTTCTCATGTCACAAAAGTGGCACATTCTGTGAGGAAGCAGCCGACTGTCGGTTCTGGCTCCGGTGTTTCTTGTCTCGGTTGCTGAAGCAGATTTTGCTCCGCGTTTGGTGTCGCTGTGCCGCTGTAACTAAGCTCTGTTACTCACTGCCACACTCGACAGTGACTGAAGTCGCTTCAGTGCGCATGTCACAAAACGAGATGAATTGTGGGACATGTAGTTTATGGGCAACGAGCTTCTGTAAAGCGTCGTGTAGCCGTATAATAAACGTATTATATTCTTTGAAAACTCTCCCGGGCCACATAAAATTAGTTTGCGGGCCGGATTTGGCATACCAGCTTTGCTTACTAGCTCGTTCCCGCTAAAGGTATATCAATAGTAAACCATAGCAGTTAGTAGGCTACCGTGTGCATTCTGAATTTCACAGCCAAATGTGTATTAATTGCCCACGTTTCTTTTTTGGTTTCTTTATACATTAGAGTTAACCCAAAAGTGTTAGCTTTAGCGTTTCCCTGCACCAGCTGGTATCATGACCAAGAAGACTGTAATTATACATGATGTGTGATGACTCGGCACATAGGCTTTACCTCTCACTCGTATGTTATAATAGATACATGGCATACAGTAAAGTCGGTGTAAGCTCCCACACTGAAATAACAATATGCAACGTCTCATCTCCATCCGTCTGATGTACCATGGTAGGACTGGGGTCGTAAAGAGGACTCAGTAGTAGGGACCTTGTGGTTCTTTCAAGTTTTATTTACATATGCAACAACGATTACAGTTGAGTCGTTGCCAATGGAAGTAAAGTTTCTCGCCTCCGTCCAACAGGCTTTTATAAAGTATTTAAAAAAGCATAAAGTAAAATTGAGAATCCAAGATAGAAATAATACACAAATATTCCAGAAGTTAAAATAAAAAATATAGTAGCCTACTCTGTTACTGGCAATATAAATGCAAGCCAAGGGGCTGTACTCCAATCTGATTGTTTAGATTTACCTCAGTTCAATAGCGAGATTTGGCAATGGAGTTCACATTGTATATAAATACACCAGTTATTGTTGTATCAATGTGGCCTGAGAGGGTGGCTTTCTTTACAGTAAAGCTCGGCACATTAACAAAAGGTACACACACAGACACACAGACACACACACTCACACAAACAAACACAGCATGGAATATACGCAACATGCATCAATCCTGCAGATATTATTTTATCTCCAAGATATCAAGGTTGCCTTTTCAGCTCTAAAAGATGATATTTTATACCAACAGTATGTATCTATAAAGTAATATTCCCCAGTCATATGGGCACTAGTTTAGTAGTTTATTGCAATATGGCGCTCTTTCTGTTTTCTATTTACAGCTGTGACTAACAGGACTGTTGTCCCTCGGTAAACACTGCAGACTGATATCCTTCTCAGAGCTGCAGGTTGAAAAAAATCAGGCTTGGCTCTCTGGCTCTTTGATAATCACACAGTGCGGCCGCTGCCGGCACAACGTGTACTCTGCTGGCTCTTATCTGACAAATCTACACTCTGTGTCTATTCATTATTAATCAAACACTTTCATTCCCCAGTGCTCATTGGCCATAGAGTCTAACCTGTGTAACGCAGCAGCAGAACATTTGTTGATCTAGGGCAGTCTTTCTCAAAGAGTGGTCTGCGGACCACTGGTGGTCCGTGAGCGACCCCTAGTGGTCCGTGAGTATTTTGGTAAAATGTCACATTTGAAATTAATATATTATAAGTTTAAAGTGTTTCTCAAACTGTCTTAAAATGACTAGTATAGAGTGTAGCATAGATGTAGCTACGAACCTACGTAGCTACGTAGGTTACGATCTTACGTCATAAATGATTTGCGCGGTCAATTTGAGCTGTCAACTGACAAGATGGATCGATGGCTAAAGACAGGGTCAGTTAAAAGAACATTAAATGACAAATCTGACGTGACAGTCAAGGTGCATCGTCCTGATGCAGGAGATCCAGCAACTACAAGTGGTTCAGCCGCAGCGACAAGTGATTTTGTGTGCTTTACTGAGTCCCAGGAGAGCGGTTCGCCGTCTAACCACCACCCGGCTGAAAGCTGTGAAACTCGGCTTGATCGCGGAAAGTCCAGCGCTAAAGTGAAGAGAAAATATCACAGCGACTACATAAAATTCGGATTTTTCTGGACTGGAGATGAAGAGGATCCCAATCCACACTGTGTTTTGTGCTACGAGTCGTTGGCTAACGAGGCTATGAAACCCGCCAAGCTCAAGCGTCATTTTGAGAGCAAACACAAGGATTACATCGGGAAACCTTTAGCATTGTTTGAGAGAAAACGTGATGAACTTAAAAAACACATGACGAAGGCGCCCTCACATTTTTTTGCGACAGGGGAAAATGCGAAGGCTACAGAGGCATCATAGCCTACAGGGTATCCCTTCTCATCGCAAAAACAGGGAAACCTCATTCGATAGGTGAGAATTTAGTCAAACCAGCTGCCAAGGTTATGGCTAATGTATTGTTTGGGGAGAAAGCAAGCGACGAAATTAACAGGGTCCCCCTCTCCAATGATACTGTCCAGCGGCGAATAACAGCCATGGCCGAAAATGTGAAAGATCAGCTGATCACACGTTTACGCCAAAGCCAGTTTTTCCCACTGCAACTGGACGAGTCAACTGATATCGTGAATGAGGCAAACCTGCTGTGTTTTGTAAGGTACATTTATGATGGCGGTGTGCAGGATGAATTTCTGTTTTGTCGTTCCCTGCCGACCAACACCACAGGGGAAGCCATTTTTGACTCAGTCAACGATTTCATCCTGCAGAATAATATCGACTGGACACGATGTGTTGGTATTTGCACAGATGGTGCAACTGCAATGACTGGGAAACACAAGGGACTGGCAGCGCGCGTACGCGCAGTTGCACCTTGCGCCACAGCAACACACTGTTGCATTCACAGAGAACAGCTGGCTGTGAAAAAAATGCCACCATGCCTCAAATCAGTACTGGACGAGTCTGTGAAAATTGTTAATACAATAAAAACCAAAGCACTGAACACACGTCTTTTTAAAGCTCTGTGTGATGAAATGGGAAATGAACACACAAAACTGCTTTTCCATACTGAAGTTCGCTGGCTGTCGCGTGGGAAAGTTCTCACCCGTCTATTTGAACTGCTCGATGAGGTGATGTTATTCTTGCATCATAGCCTACTGATGAACTGTATGACAGACTGCATGATTTCCAGTGGCTCTCAAAATTGGCATAGGCCTACCTGGCCGATGTCTTTATCGCACTCAATGCTTTGAACTTAGCGCTGCAGGGAAAAGCCGTCACCGCCTTCAATGTGCAGGACAAAATTAAAGCCGCACGCCTCAAGATGGAATTGTGGTGTGTCTGCCTGGATCGCCAGGAGTTTGACTGTTTTCCGACGCTTGTGGATTTTCTCCTCGCTGCAGATGAAGAGCTGGGCGGCGGCACAGTTGCAGCCTTCAAGGAACATCCGCAAGGCCTTCACTTTCAGCTGGGAAGATATTTCCCAGAACTAGATGCAGGCTATGAGTGGATCAGGAATCCATTTGGGGACAAAACGCACATCGAACACGTCAGTTCCAAGCTCCCATCGAGACAGGTTGACAGCCTTGTGGACATCGCATCTGATGGGACACTGAGGACGACTTTCAGAGAGAAAAGCTTGACGGACTTTTGGGTCCACGTCCAGCCTGAGCACCCAGAGCTGGCTGACGCTGCTCTGAAACTGTTGATGCCGTTTCCAACCACCTACAACTGTGCAGTTGGTTTTTCTACACTTGTTGGTCTGAAAACAAAGCAGCGTAACAGGATCAATGTGGACTGTGGTATGAGACTAAAACTCTCCAGTTTGGATCCAGACATTGTTTCACTGATGTCTCAGCACAAGCAGCACCATTCCTCCATTAGGTAGCAACAGAGACACGCAGTGTATGAGTGAGTAAACAATGCTATTTGTAAATGTAACAGTGTAAATAATGACCTTGTGTTTATTGTTAAATTCTTGTTAAACTTGGGCCTGCAACCATAGTTTTACTGTATTTTATTTTGGAAAATACACAGCAGAAGTTTGTGTCGTACTAAATGCGGTGCATTTTGCGTATCTCTCTGTTCGCTCGGACATAAACTCAGTAATACATGTAGACTATGTTTCATATGATGTGTAAAATCTATCAGCATTTACCGTTTAAATCGCATGTGAACGAAATGCTTGTAGAATCCGTAGTTGTATTTGTATTGTTGATTTAATGTGTGAACGAGCGATATAGAGAAGGTCACATAAAGCTGTTATTATTAGGCTGTAATTTGTAATACACTCTTGGAGTAGTAAGCAGGCCTATTGTTTTTATTCTAGTTTATATTTAGTTATATTTGGTGTATATTTAGTTATATTTAGTGTATATTTCTCCTTCCTTCTTTGTATTGAACTGTTGCACCTCAATTTCCCTCGGGATTAATAAAGCTTCTTGAATCTTGAATCTTGTTTTGGGATATTGGGGGAGTTAGGTGATCCGTGAGTATTTTTTTATTGGTTAAGTGGTCCTTGGTCTGAAAAAGTTTGAGAAACACTGATCTAGGGAGAAGTGCCTGAGTTTGTTCTGGCGAGATTTAAATGGGCCCTATCATGGTCATGTTCAGGTGTATATCAGTATGTAGTGTCTCTCTTGGGACATGTCTCCATGCTTTAATGTTTTCACCCTCTGTCTGAAACCAGAGCCCAGTCTGCTCTGATTGGTTAGCTGGCTGGTAAGTTGACCAATCACAACAGAGGCGCTGTTGTGATTGGTCAATGCTTAGAGATGTCCCGCCCCCTTTGCCTATCACGTACAATTTGTTTGAGCGCTAGCCAATGGAAGCATGAGTGTTACAAAATGATGTCACTAAGTTACATAATTAAACAAAGGAGTCCAATGGAGGCATTTCAGGCAGGGGGGTAGGGGGTTGGCAGTGAGTGGGAGAGAAAGTCCCTTTAGCCTTTGCCGACCATTTACATGCACACAACTTAGAGAACATACTACAGGAGAGGGAACACCCTTAAAAGCATAATCTGGCCTCTTTAAGCTATAGCTGCGAGGGTGCGTTTAATTTTTCTCGTTTCTGTGACTCGGTATTTAATCCAAAGAAAATATCAAAACACAAAGGGATCATGGCCGGGTATTGACCTTGGGGCACCCTTCTTCTTTGTACTGAGAGCAGACAGGCGTTACGGTGATTCACTATCGCCTCTAGAGTGGCCCAGCCCCTTCCCCTGCTCTGCCTCTGCCCCGCCCCCAGACTCTCCCCCTGAGGTCCCCGGTTAACCTCTACTGCTCCCAGTCCATTTGCCTCTGAGGGTTCCTGTATACTCTTAGTCTTTATCAATATGTATTCAGACTGATATTGACCCTGCTTAGACCATGGAAACAGAAGATTCTGAAAGATTAAAATAAAACTCCGTTTATTTTGCTGCCCGACCAACGTTAACAGAGCATGTTTAAAAGCTACTTAGGGTAGCGGGGAATGTGCAGTGTTTACATCAAGGATTTATGTAAAAGCTTATCAGCTAGATAATACACACCAGACACGAACACACACACGGCCAGGAATGACAGCAGCAAGGCCAGAATGACCATGTCAAGTCCAGGACACAGTCTCGGTCAGGAGGAGAAAAGGGGGGGGGGGGGGGGGGGGGGGACAGGAAGGTTGACAGGAGGACAGGGCCATGGAGGGTGTGTTGTCCGCCCATGCTTTGGATTGGCTTAGAGACTGCAGTGGAATTTAGAACATGTGGTACAGCATGTGCTGCTGTTCAAAATACACACACAAACAAATACACACACACACACACTGATCATATGTTAATCATCTCAGGTGTACACAAAGCAGTGTTTGGAAGTTAAACGCTGAGCTACACAGAGAGGTTATTGGACTGTACAGGCTCACGCCCACTTCCCAGTCTGTGATGTCATGGCATGTGTTTGATACTGAGAGATGGAAAATTGGGACACGGGACGTGCTGGTGACCTAGCAGTCTTACTGTCTCATGTTCAGGTCCTATGTCCTGTGTCCCTGTCCTCTTTCTAATGCTGCCTGTATGTCATGACTTCCACATTGATGAGCCCAGATGGCCTCTTTTAGCTCCACATTGACACGCTAATGTTTTGTGGCTTTGTACTGCCTTTCATATTTTTGTAAATGTCAAAGAGGACTGAAATATGTTACATCATCAATTAAGTTAGGACAGCTTAATTAAGCAGTTAAAATTGTAAACGCTCCGTCCATTTTTTTCATTATTTGGCCCAAATGAACACAACATTTATTCAAATCAACCTTTAAAAGTGTTTTGGTGAACATGTTAGCAAAGAGAGGACTATTCACACATCAGAGCAGACACTGGACGTTTGCTGTGAGATGAGTCTACCTGAAGAATGCAAATCTGATCACCTCGTTTCTTTTTTGTCTCATTGTTTTGAAGATCTGATACACACACCATGGCAGAAAAGAAAACATATATTTCTCTACCGTGTTACCCTGCTATTTCACTGAAATTAACATACTTTGCATCAAATCTGAATACTTGATTGAAGACTTGATTGAAGACTTGTTGAAGCGGATACAAATGTCAATCCAAACACCATTAAATTACATTTGATGTTCAGTTCAGATAGAGCTAACCCAAATGCAATGCAGTGTGTTTTTTATTAGGATACAATCCAACATGTTTAAAGCTTTCATTACACCATCCTCAGAGGACTGGCTTTGAGAGATGCTTCTGAATACTGATGTTGTGTGAATGGAACATCTTGAAGCGGCCGGTGACCTACAGTAGTTGAGGGCTGGTTTGCTAAATGCACAAACTCTGAACATTACCTTCAGTGTTTGGTTTCAGTTGATGTTAATTGTCAGATTGCTGAGAACATATCAAAACAATAATTAAAAAAAGCTTTACAAAAACCTTATTCATTTTATTTCCTTAATCCTTTTTTTGACTGTAAGCTAAAATACTGATAAATGGCAAGGTAAACAATGTCTATTCATATTTATTTAAATTTAATTCACTGCTGTCTTGGCCTAACAATACATTTATATGGAAAGACTTTTAGGAAGTTAAGTTAAAGCAAACTTAAATAAAGTAAAAGATTCACATAGCATTTATAAAAAATCCACCCAAATGTGTTCTTCTTTACCCATTGTTATGACCCTGGGTCATTGGGTCGTCTGTGTGGGAGTTTTGTTTTTTCTCTGTGTGTGTGTGTGTGTGTGTGTGTGTGTGTGTGTGTGTGTGTGTGTGTGTGTGTGTGTGTGTGTGTGTGTGTGTGTGTGTGTGTGTGTGTGTGTGTGTGTGTGTGTGTGTGTGTGTGTGTGTGTGTGTGTGTGACTCGTACTGTGAGTGAGGTGAAGGTCAGGCAGATTCCTCCGAAGCCGTTGAAGGAGACAGCGAGGAAGATGAGGAAAGACAGCACTGATGGAAAACATTGAAATGAAGCTTAAGATAAACTATAAATGAACTTTAAAGGTACATTCAGGGTTCCTTTCAATGTGGGAGTTCCTTTTTTAACTTTCATCCATCATTTCCAAGTGAAGGTGAGCACCCAACATGTTCATAATCATTTCCACGTGAAGAAAAATGTCATTTTACTTTTACAACACATGGTGGGGGAATGAATTGTCTTCTCTGTTCCAAATCAACTGTCTGTAGCCTGTTTCATCAAGGACTTTTAGCTGCATTTCTATAGAGTAACGGATAATTGAAAACATTTAGTGAAATAGCACAGGAAGTAAAAAATGTGGGAGTATTGTACTGTTACTGTACCTTCAGGATCATATGCAGCAGCAGCCATCATGGCACAGGAAGCAGCGAAACATGCGCTGAAATAGAGACAGGATGTCAGAGCACATGTGGAATGTGGATTCAATGTTAATCTGATTTAATATGTCGAAAGCTGCACTTATGTTCTGATAAAAAGCTAAAGCGACTAAACAAAGTACTGTCTGTCACACCTGCCAACGAGCCTCAGTGGGCGTGGCCCAAATCTGTCCATCAGGATGCCCAGAGGGAGAGTCGCTGCACTCAGGAGGAAAGAGCCAATGGTGAAGCCCAGATTCAACACCTCCTCCTGCTCCACACAACTCGTCCAGGCCCCGCTCTCCACCGCTGTCAGATTGGTGTCCACTGTCACATTTTCTGGATGGTTTCATAGAAAAAAGAAGAAAATAGAGAATTGAAAAACATGACATGACACTATGGTAAAAAATAACACAATATACTGCTGCCAACAGGATAGGCCCAGATCACTTAGTCTTTTCACTTAGTGTTTTTTCTTTCTAAGTTCTAAGAGTATGTTAACAGAAGCATCCTATCTCTTGTTTAATCCTTAGTGATAATCAGCTGGCTAAACAATCTCCCATGTCTTGGATTAAATTTCAACAAAAAAATAACCTAAGAAAAAAGTAGAACAAGAAACTCCAGGATCATCTTTTATGCTAGTACATTTTTAAAACACGAAATATTACGAATTGTAAAAAACATCCCTGAACCTCGAGCACACCAAAACATTCAAGCATCCTGCGTACTGTACCCCTATCAGATATGTCCATGTAAAAAAACCTGTAACACAATAAGACTTTAGCTTTGAAATGATTGGAGAATGCTGTGTGTCTGACTGGGGATGCCAACTGCGCTAGAAGGGAGCAGAAGAGCAGCTCTGATGGTGCGCTCACCAACACAAAGGTGTGAGTAGAAGCCTTCGTTCTTCAGCATGATGAGCAGTGAGCCCCAGCCCAGCAGAACAGCAGAGAAGAGCAGGTTCTCTATGATGGCTGTGACGGCCATCCACCACCTCCTCCTGAACGCCTGGGCCAAGCTGGGAGCCATCGCAGCTGCTGAACAGGAAGCATGAAGAGGAAAACATTAGTCCACAAACAGCTGGGAATCTGGACAGTGCAACAAATCTTAACTCTGCGCCAACATGCTTTACTACCATGTCGTTTTCCCACACACAGAGACAGAGATGGTTCTGTATCTGTTTCAAGATGTCCCTCTGCATTTCTCATCTCATCTGTGGAGGCTTTTGCAATTTGTTTCCTCTCTATCTTGTGTTCTACAAGCCCAGGAAACCAATTCACGGATGACCCAAAACACATTTCTACATCTACTGTAGGGGAGTTATTCAAATATGTAGAAGGGGCTTTTAGGAAAAAAAGGTTTATTATACCTTTTCATTACAGTGTTCAGGGTCATCGGATCTCTAACTTAAATAAAATAATTTCAATTCGTCATCTTAAACATCTTTTCAGTGTTTGTGTCCCTTCTTTGAAATACTTTTGCATTTTATATTTCCATTTTAACTAGAATTGTTGTAATTGTCTAACTTTACTTCATGTAAATCACTTTTTTATTTAAATAATGATTAATAAAACTAAAAGGTGCTGCAATAATTAGATTATGATTGCATTGTTATATCAACGGTGGTTGAAAACTGAACTGAAACTGCTCTGAAAACTGTGATGCATATTGGGTAAAAACGTCTGATAATGTTCTGATTGGTAATTAATTCAGAAAAACATTCCCAAACAAATGAGAAGAAACAAAGCAAGACACATTTTATTTAAAGAAACTGAGCTGTAAATATGTTTAATGCCACTGTCAAATGTAATGACCAAAATAAATATACTGCATTCCCTCACCTATCCCAGCCTGTCAGTATGAATCCCAGTTTATTCAAAACACACTGTGGAGTTTTTCTCATTTCAAAACAACCGATTCATTTTGTATATTCTTCGGCAAATTATGCTAGTGAGACATTTAAACCAAAATGTACTTTTTCACTATTCTAACTTTTTAGCAGGCTTATCATCCACGTAAGGAAGTTGGTTCAGGACTCTGTCCTGCAGTTCCACCAGAAAAAGAAAATCACAAATACTACAAAGTACACAATAAATGACAATAACATATTCATACATGACTTACACTACATGTACACAGTTTGCACATACACACAGACAACATAGAGACTTTGGCGACCAATTGCACAAACCCATGGCCGGCTTTTAAACTATACATTACATTTGTTTGTCGAGAGGGTTATTGGACGTTGGCAGGAATGTGAACCCTGAATCTCCTAGGGTGGAGGATGTGGGTCAATCTATCAATCAACCAAAGTGTATTTATATAACCCAATATCATTTTTTTTACATTGTCTCAGGGGTGTTTTGCAGTTTGTACAGAATATGAAAACAAGTACGACACCCTCTGTCCTCAGACCCTCACATCAGACAAGGATAAGCTGTGTGATAATGGAAGAATTCGGCTGGGATCGGATGCCATTTTTTGTGCCTTAAAGTTGGTGCCGTTGGAAGTTTTCATTGTCAACTTGGTTCTCTGAGTGGCCTGTCTGACTTCCTTAAATATACGACATGTGGGGAAAAGACTTCCCTGTTGTCAGGACACATGGATTCCCACAAAGATCCAGTGATTGTTTGATGGGAACAGTGTCATAGTTTCCTAACCCTCACCCTCTTTCCACAGGCCACGGTTAGACCAAAGCCAGGAGGTCATCCCCTTCATGTGGCATAGCACCGATCTGAGCCCTGCTTAGGGGAGGTGAAACAGACAGCCACAGTTGCCACAAGGCTGAAACCCTCAGACTAAAATCAAGAGGGGGCGCTGTAAGGATTTCTGGAAATGTAATATGTCCCAGGCCACCCGTTGGCAGATGACACACTTTCTGCAATGTCCTGCCCGCAGGGCACTTCATTTCCTCCAAGGAGAACCCAGTGTCTACATCACCTCTGAAAAGTTTCTCCCCCTCCAACATTGAGGTGGGGGGAGGAATGAGGCTAATATGAGGTTGACCTGCTGAAAACCCAGAAATAGGAGGAGGGAGGAGAGCCTCAGCTCTTTGCAGTGGCAAAAGTGGCAGGGCACGAACAACTTAGATATGTATATATCGGCTTCTTGTACTTTTGTAACATGTCATCAAATAGCTATATGTTATCCATGGTTCTGAGGCAACAGCTAGCTGATCGTCACGTACAAAGAGAGAGCGAGAGAGAGAGAGAGAGAGAGAGAGAGAGAGGGGTGTGTGTGATTGTGTGAGAGAGGGAGAATGGGAGCAACAAATGACACACTGTCTGAAGCAGTAAACTAACAACACTGAGCAACACTGAGCGCATACATTTACGTACGTACACAGCGTGGTGACGTGATAATGTAATGTACCTTAATACATGGAGTAAAGAGCGCTGTCACAGAGCAAAACTTAAAAATAACAACAGTAATGCCTCAGCATGACAACACCAGACTGTATATATAAGGAGAACACTGACACTTGTCACTGTGGTTACATTATCAATCGATCGAGCAAAACAATTGTCTAAACCCTAAATTCCCAAATCCAAGCAATACGCTCAAAAGCAATCCAGGGTCAAAGAACCTTGGGTTTAGCATTTACCCGAGGCAGAGAGCCCTTCTAGACAAACAGGTACAGTCGGTCTCCATGTTTTGGCCGACTTTCAAAGTCTGTGCTAAGCAATACGCCCCACAGAGTGAGCAGTATATTGCTAAAAGAGACACAGAGAGACAGCATAACAGGGACCAAAGCAAACGACTGGACTGGAGGCTGGTCGCTTTTGAGGACCAACGCCACTAGAAGAACAACTCTAATATAAAAGTGAATAGACTTGCCGCTTGTTTCCCTCTAGAGCAGCATCAGTCTGACTCTCCTTTCTAAATCGCCAATGGTTACTGTATATGTTTCAACAAGACAAAGCAAAATACGTGTTTCAGTGTTAAAATATCCAGAAAATTCTATCAATATGAGTGTAGGGTTATAGAAAAACTGAATGTAATCTGTATGTGTGTGTTAGGAGTATTCTTCATTCAATCCCCATTAAATGGCATCGCTGTTGCATCAGCTACATGAGGTGTCCGATGTGATCTGTCATGAAACCTGAAAGCAGAGAAGTGACTGGGGAAGGGGGGAGGAGTTTGACCCCACTTAACCTTTTACTGAAGCTGGAGCTATCAAGTGTCATGCACTGATACGTATAACCCTGTGCACATACAAGCATTCATGATCTACTAATCAATACTGTGAATCAGTGTGCGTGTGTGTGTGTGTGTGTGTGTGTGTGTGTGTGTGTGTGTGTGTGTGTGTGTGTGTGTGTGTGGCAGATTTAACCTGTGATAGACACATGTTGGCACACAGAGTCCAGATGAACAAAGATATTGCAGTGTCCCCCTTCTCTCTCTCCCTCTCACCAACACACACACACACACACACACACACACACACACACACACACACACACACACACACACACACACACACACACACACACACACACACACACACACACACACACACACACACACACACACACACACACACACACACACACACACACACACACACATATATATATATTTATATATACTAATACTAATTATAGGAAAGCAGTTTTATGCCAACAATAAATCACAGTAGGAGCTACATGGGGCTGGAATGTTTTTAGCAGACAGTGCTAATACATTCCGATGCAATAAACAACAACACATATTATTAGATCTCTAGCTAATATGCTAATGTTACCAAGTGTTTAGCATTTTAGAACAACCCATACTATAACCCATGCGTACAAAAAGGTACTATACCACAAACGAACAATCACAATCCAAATCATCGTCACCATGGACAGTATCTGTTCACTTACAAAATACTGTAGCTTTGAGCTAAAGACATGGTGATGTGTTCCTGCCACCTGTACCTACTGTGGAGACAGCAATACAAAACTTGTGCTAGCTGTACCTTAACTAACGTTAGCACACAACACATAACAGAACTTGTAACATGCCTGATCATTGTGTATCGCTTCCAGTAGAATTAGCCTGCCTACATTTGGGAACATATACATATATTTATGTAGACGGATACATTTAAATAAACCTGTCTACCGGGAGTCCAGTGCAGTATTGCTTTGACAGACAATGGGACAGCCCTGGCAACATCCACAGTGAAAAGTTGTCCCACATAATGGTCAAATCTTCTGTGTTTATTGAACTTAATTCATTTATATTTAGTTTAGACATAGCCATGCTGCTTACACAGGTGTTGGCTGCCCTAAGGATGTTGCCAGAATGTTAATGTTCTCTCCATGCAGCCGCAGGGCTAGAAGCTCTTCCTACTACCTTGTATCTTATGTGCTGTATACTGCTTTTTTTTCTGTACCCTGGGTGTTACCAGGTGTGCAATGCTCTGCAAAGTGATATTTAGTTTATAGGTGGAAGCCCTAGCAGCTGTGTGTTTTGTTCTCTGTTTAATACTTTAGTACTTTAGATGCCACTGGGTATCGACTCAGCAGTGAGACATACAGCTCTGGAAAAAATGACTAGAGACCACTTCAGCATTATCAGTTTCTTTAGTTTTACTATGTATAGGTTTGTCTTTGAGTTCAATTTTAATTTTTTTATTGTATTCTATAAACTAGCGACAACATTTCTCTGTGTTGGAATTCAACAGACACTGAGGCTGGCTTGACATGTAGAGATAAAGATTTAAGAAACATGTGGAGTGCTCTCTTAATTTTTTAATTTAATGCACAATATTCTGACAAGACAAGTCTTCATTTTTGCTATGAGGTTTGAAACGTGTGTATGGAGAAAGAGACCCTAACTCTGCTTCAGAGAACAGGCCTTGGAAACCCATTGCAAAGGAGGTGAGTTGATCTTCCAATCTTCATGGGCTATTTGTAGTCATATGTCATCATTGTGCAATGTTTATCACAAAGTACAACTAATATTTGTAAAATACACATTAGGGCATACATTTATCATACGTTTTGCAGGGCTGACAGGTTTGTCTAGATTAAACAGAATGGAGATATGATGACCATCACATGATCTGATGCGGATTCCCAGGAACTTCAAACCGTTCACCTGCTCCACCTCATCTGCACTGACGGAGAAAGGCGTGTCTACTTCTTTCTAAAGTTATACAATGCTTTTACTAGTTCTTCCTAAAAACCTTTGTCATCCTTGTTAGGCCCAAAATGCCAAATTGGTGAGTTGTTCTTATGTTATTTTCATTTGAATGTTGTGTTTAGGATCAATGGATGAGTAGTCAACATTAACTCAGGTCACATCTTGTGAGCTTGTGGTGCCTGAAAATGGCCCCTAACAAGGTCATGAATACCTAGTTGTTAGAAAGGACTCTTGTAATGAACACAGTGGACATTATATTCTTAATTAATATATCTCTATCTCTGTCTAGATGACCTGTTACACTCATTATTTTTCTCTGTTGCCCTAATGAATGACCACTTCCATGTCGAAGTGACACCCTCAGACAAATATTTACCACAAGTTGAAGCATAAAAACGCTATTGGCCAACAACATCACTCCATTTCATCATCACATGTGCTTTTATATACAAAGCGCACTTTCACATGCTGGACATTTTTCCCAGATATACATGATGATGCGATCACAGAGAGGGAACTTCTGGCTCACAAACCCTCCAGCGCAATGTCCCAAGTCATTGAAAGTCAGCTTTATACGGAGGACACAATCCTATCCATGCAACAGGTTCAAAGACACTTACTTTATAGTTGAGTTCTCCAGTAGATGATCTGTAGTTTAAGGTGGTGGTTCAACACGCTGGAGCTTCTGTTTCCCACCCAGACAAAGTTGGATTCTGTCTCGGAGTTTAATCTTTCTTTCCTTTGTTGATTTAAAGTGTGGCAGCAGGACTCAATGGCACATGTGCACTCACTTTGACTCTGAGTACAGGCATGTCTATAAATGGAGCTCATGTCCTGCCTTCCCACCCCACTGACACACACACACACACACACACACACACACACACACACACACACACACACACACACACACACACACACACACACACACACACACACACACACACACACACACACACACACACACACACACACACACACACACACACACACACACACACACAGTTTGATAATAATGTGACCTCATATGTCTGGTGGTTGTAAAACTTGAAGATTTGTATCATGGGGATGTACTTTTGTAATTCACTTGTCACTCTAAGTGTGTCCTTCCTGAAAACCACCTGTCACCAGTGACACTGGGGGGCTTGCTCACTAGTCCCACCATGTGGTTAGCTGCAGTATGATCAGCTTTAATACATATTTATTACAACATTGTTGAACACCCCTAATCATACATTTTTTACAGTGAATAAATAAATCAGAGCGATGTGGTTCCAAGGGTCCAAGGCAAAACACTTTGGCCCCAAATTGCTCCCATTGGCATGTTGACTGTATGGAAGTGATGAGCCTTTCGATAATAGCCTGAACGTTTTACATTTGTTGTAAAGGTTGTACTTAAGTCAGCTCATTGGATTTAAGCTTACATTTTATATTGTTTTAGAAATGGTGCTACTTTGCATAAGTCTGTAATGTACATGATTGAACTGGTGGACTGGTCTATAAGAGTATACAAATTGATGTTGAATTTTATATTGTGTATTCTTAAGATACTATTTTGATATACATCTTTTGAAATATTGATATGTATATAATTACTGTTTATTTTGTATTATATTTTAAGTCCTGTAATACTTGTTAACCTTCTGCTGAATAGATGGATGGATGAATGAATGGATAAAGGTTATGTAATCTAATATGATCTATTCACACACTGGCACTAATGCTGCCATTTTTGACATACATGTGCAAAATTCTGAACTTCAACACTAACCGCCGCTGAGGCTTTTATTTCCTGTAGTGAAACAAGGGTCAGGTAGACTGTTACATTGTAGACTCTGACTGCAGTGAAAACTGAAATGTTGACTTTAATTACATTTTGATGTCAACACATTTCACATAACTGTATTAAGTTAATAGAAAGCAATAATATTAAATTGAACCGAATATTTGTTTTCAAATTTAATATTTTAGCCTTTAACTAACATAATACAGCTATTTGAAATCTGTTGACAAAATACATTTAATCACAGTCAATTAAACGGTCAGTGTATGTAGGAAAACATGGTCTATTTGTCTGCAGTTCTGTTGATTTATCTGTTATCTACATTGGCATTTTTGTATCTTGTCAAACACTCAGCACAACAACATTCTGGCCCATTTATTTATCTTCCGTTAGTCCTGTAACACCAAACCCTTCAAACAGTTCCAAAATACAATTTATAAAATGGTGCTCCTTAGTTTAGCTTCAGTGAAATGGAAGTGGTTAATGAGAGGCAGACAGGCAGATATAACGTCCTCATTACTAAGTTCTTCAATTCAACCTTTATTCAAACAGGTGAGTCAGTCAGGTACAACTTTCATTTATTGTGACAGTCTGGAACCAAAAACCCTTCCACTCAAGTTTATCCTGAAGATGTTTGAGCTAACAATTATAACAACAACAATAAAGAACGCTGTAAACAAAGTTGGTATGTGTTTCTTCTGTTAAAAACAAAAAATATATATATACTGCAACAAACATCCGTCTTAGTCGTTTTGCAATTTCACACTATTGTGCGAGTCATTGAGCAAAAACTAAAATAGAAGCAAAACTCGGGAAGGTAAAAATACGTCTATATGTTTAAATAATTCACTGGCAGTAGTGATTAAAACCACAATTTAAATAAAATAAAACACAAATACAAATCCCACAAACTGCCTGTTTCCACAACAGGTCCAAACAGTCTAATGCTTTTCTACTCTAAAGCACCGGCTATATGTTTATTAAATGGTGTCACAGAGAGCCTAATAACTATATGTGCCAATTTTAGGGAAAACAATGTTTTTAATGTGACATTTCGGTATAAAGGCGCAATGTTGTGAGAAAAAATCATGCTTTTATGAGAGATAAATCTCAATTTTGAATGAAGTGGCACTTTTTGAGGAAAAAAGTCGTAAGATTATGTAAGAAATTTGCAATTTTCCTTGATAAATCAGATTATAAATATAAACTGGAAATAAGAAGATTAAACAGATTATGATAGAAAGTAGCAATATTATGTGTAATAACTTTGAAACATTAAATTGCAAGAATAAAGTGGAAACTTTACAGGAACAAATCTGAACATTACTGGTTTTTATGTATCTTCTGCAATTATACTCATTGTAGCCAAATGTGATATACAAGAAAGTCATTCAACCTACATGAGTCCAAACCGTTGCACAAATCAAAAAATCCCTTCTATGGCAAACAGAGTGAGATGTCACGGGGCATCACTGCAGAAAATGGCTGGATCGCACAAACACAAAGCTTTTAATGAAACGCTGACTCACAGCAGGCCTCTCCATGACTCGTGAGGAATGTATCACAGCGGTGCTAAAAGCATTAAAATCATTCGCAGTACACTCTGAGGTACAACTAAAGCAGTAGTGAAAATAATACACACAGACGGTGTGTAACAAAAATAAGTATATTCGTCCGTTAAGCTTACATTCATGTCGCGGTCGCATTGATCAAACGCTGACCGTACCTGCACATACACAACCTCTACTGCACCGAGAAAACGGACAGGTCGGCTTTAATTAAACATAATGTCAACAGATTTCACATAACTGTATTAGGTTAGTGGAAAGCAATAACATTACTTTTAAATTAAAAAAAGATTAGGTTTAGCTTAATATCAAACTAACCCAAAACTGTTGTGAAAAATGTGTTGACATAATGCATTTAAATAAAATCAACGTTTCGGTTCCTTCAGTGTGTGTTTCAAGATAACTAATAAAGTCAACATGTGTGAAGGCTCGGCTTCAGTGTGTGAAGCCTCAGGATGTCGAGTTACTTTAAGATTTGCTCAACTTTTCAGGGTCACTATCAATCAGAGAAAGGACAAAGGAGGATGAAGGACTGGCCCTTTAAATGCTGTGGTCTCCTGTCCGGAAGCTATTACCCCCTGCCCCCCCCCCACTGTACATACTGTACGTCCACTTTAAGTCCACACGGTTAAGGACAGTATGGACTCAGGCTGAACTTCTGATGTGGTTAGAAATGTGTGACGTGCGCTGACATGCAGGTCTGTCTTCACAGGCTAAATGCTTCTTTTAGTCTAATGTACAGTATCTACAAGGAAGGTGGAACAATAATACTTTAAGACTGTTGTTGAGGAATTCTATAGTAGATCTGGCCGTATTACTTGTTATTGACCACAGGTTATTACTGGTGAAGTACAATGTAGAGGTAAAGCTGGTGTGTGTGTGTGTGTGTTTCTGTCTGATCCAGTCACCAGACATTTGTAACCAGAAAGGTGCTATGTGTAGCATTTAACCACCGCATCAGCATCAACACACTGTTAGAATGATACACAAACCTCTTCCTGTTGCACAAATTGTTCTGATTGGACTTTGTTGGCCTTTGAACATTGAAGCAGTGCTAGCTTTCACCACTTCCACCATTTGACGTTAGCCTTGTTAACAGAAGTGGATCATTAAATATATCGGGTTGCACCAAACAAAGCACTTACTGTGGAAACTGAAAAGACATCAAATTATATTTTACAAAAACACAATACATTCCAATAATCTCACACAAAATATGGTCCATGTAAAGCACGATAACACGACTAACCTTGTGTACTCCTAATAAATTCAGCATTTCTGGGCGTTTAATCAAAGCTTGTGATGCTACCATAACTTCCTGTAGACTTTATTTGACGGGACATCGGTAGAGAGGTTCCAAGCAACAGATTTCCACATTACTGTACTAACTTAGACATTTCTTTAGTTTGATTGGCCTTGTAAATTTAGTAAATGACTAGTTTGAAGCTAGATAGCGGTCACTGAGAGCGTGACACAGACTAAGGGAAGGTTCTACGCTAGCTGGTGCAACCCGAGTGAAACTACTCGAGAGAGAAGGAATGGGATAACCTGGGAACCAAAATGATCTATATTATTCTTTAAACTGGCTGTGTTTAAACTTAACAACACACAAACTGATTATAGCATGCTAACATGCTAATGTTTATCATTAACCTTTTTAGAATGCAGAGGTTAGCAGGTTAGCAGGTGAGCATACTACGTTAGCATTAGAGTACAGCTTTAGAGCTATCATACTTCACTCTGGGCGTGTTTGACATACATTAGGATTCCTGGAGCCAATGATTGTAATGCTACACACAGCACCTTTGAGGGTAAAGGCAGAGATGCTATTCGTTACCTGTTGTTTTCCGATTGTCTGTTGGCCAAATATTTTACTCTGTATCCCTCACACACTCAGCCCTTCTGCATGCTATTCCAACAGTCCTTCAGATGTTCTTTCTTCTTCCCCCCCACAGTCCAGCCATCCTCTCTTCCTTCCATCACTCCCAGAAGATGTTGGTGATGTCAGAGTCCAGGCTGAAGATCCAGATCAGTAGCGGAGCTGAGATCAGGACAAACGACCAGGACACACCATTGAATGACTGCTGCATCCTCGCCATCAAGCCCGGGCTCATCCCCGTCCTCCGCTGCTCCTCTTCCTCTTCCACTGTCTGTTCGAGAGAAGGATTGCAACAAAGGAAAAAGTAAGACACGGACCTTAAACATTACTGGTGCAGTAATGACTTATTTTTGTAGGCCGACACCGAATGAAGGTTTGGAATATTGCAGTAAATAATCTCCGTGTCAAACAAACGCTTATGATTCTTGCACGTTTTGTTCAGCAGCATAATCCCCACATATTAACGATAGGGGATTTTGAAGTAAAAAGCTAATGTTAGGCTCTAAAGGAACTACAGCACGGCCACATGACTAAGCTGAAGACGGCTAATGTTCAGCGTGATGGCATTTAGTCGTCTCATTTATACACTTGCTAGCAACCCCCTATTTTAAGAAAGGTCTAAGCTTTGGAAATGTACGGGTGGGGTATTTTATGTTGCAGAACAAAACATCTTGTAATCCCGTATCAACCACAGATCTTATTTTAGGCATCTAACCGAAAACTCAAGATAAAAACATTGAGTAAAGATGAGGGAAACCAAAAGTAGTAAATTGCTAACTGAGTTTTGGGTTTAGGACTCAGGGTTTCCTGAACCACTCCAAGCTCTCATGGTCTTCTCACCTGCATCTGACTTCCTGGCTCAATGTAGTTGCGGGCCAGGAACTTTAGAGCTTCGTCCATCAAGATGACAGGAAGAGACATCTTCAACACCACCACCCACTGAGGCCAGGACAGAGGGCGTATCTGGAAGATCATCTGAAGCGGAGGGAAGGGAGGAAGTGTAAGTCATGTAAGTCAAGGATGGCTGATAAGTGTCAGTCAAAAGATATTGATGAGTGCATGCTCACCGGCAGTGGGTCTACATATAGAATGAGGAAGTGTAGAGCCATGGACAGACAGATGGCTCCCACCAGCCAGGGGTTTGACCAGGGAGGCATTTTCAGGAGGGACTGGTTCTCTGAAAGACTGGGCAGCACCATACAGTTTACAACAGGTTCATCTCTATCCTGGATCTCCAGCCTTCAGAAACCATTACAATCGCATGGAAATAATGACAATTACACTGGCTTGTTTCACACAGGACGTTTTCATTTACCTGTTCAAGGCGTTGCACATCTCTATGGTAACCAGGACAGACAGAGCCATTGTCATGGGATAAGGAGACTCAAAGACCGAACACTGCACCCCAGCAAACTCAGCGTGGCCTTCACTGCACTGCAGGTAGTGGGACTGTGGAGGAGACGCAAGGCAAAAAACATTGATGCCGAGTTCCTGTGTACTCT
This sequence comes from Eleginops maclovinus, assembly GCF_036324505.1. Lineage (NCBI taxonomy): Eukaryota > Metazoa > Chordata > Actinopteri > Perciformes > Eleginopidae > Eleginops > Eleginops maclovinus. The sequence goes on along the minus strand of NC_086353.1, from coordinate 26,196,556 downwards.
GACTCTATCTGCACACTTACAGAGTACCAGAGCAGGTAGAGGACAGGACAATATTTAAGATGGAGCAGCTGCAACTTAAAGCAGCGCATTTCTGCCAATATTCTTAATTTTTTAATATCTAATACACTATGCTTCCTACAGTTTTCAAAGAAGTTGTTTGATACATTTAAGGTAATGTGTAGGGCTGCCCCCGACTAATCATTAGTCGGCGAAACAAATATGCTCAGTGTGTGTGCTCGCTGCTTGTTCACACACTCATTAAGAATCCTAACCGGAGTTACTGCTGTTTGTACCGCTGGGCGGACTGCTCCGTCCGTGCGGTGCGCTGTGACTCTCATGCGCTTTCTTCGTGTACTGTTTGATTTATATTTCAACGGTTAATTATCACATTTTTATTTTATATTCCATGTGAAGCACAACGTACCATCCTGTTATAATAAGGTTCTTTATCAGCCTTTGAAAATGAAACCATTTTGGGAGAAGAAAAAAAATGGAATAGGATTTTTTTTTTTTAATAAATCATAATATATCATATACGTGAGACGATTAGTCGACTAATTGCCTGAATTGACGACTAGAAAATACTTGAGTCGATGGCAGCCCTAGTGATGTGCCTGTCTAAGGTGTTTTTCTAACTGCTATTTTTAGCAACATGTAACACCATGGTAATGGTCACTACATGGTTAACTGCTCACCCGCTTGTGTTAGTGCTACGGTATATCAGTTCAACTACAGAAGGATATAGTGACGTGTTTACCAGTTGATAGAAGGAAACTTTTGGTCCGTCATGGGCTGCCATGAACCACCAGGCAGCAGCCCCCACAGTAGCAGCTCCAACATAACCTGCAGAGAGAGAGGGGTGAGGAACAGGACATGTTGTCAAAAAGGTCAAATGATCGGCTGATGGATAAAGCATATGCAGATGTGTATGCATGTGGTAGAAACTGAGGATCTTATTTCTATGATGCCATCCTGTCCGCGGCTCATGACTCACATCCGATGATGAGGTAGCGACAGAACAACCAGCTGGAGATCAGAGGCTCTTTGGAGGTTCTAGGGGGGCGGGACATGATGTCCAGGTCTGGAGGGTTGAAGCCCAGAGCCGTTGCTGGGAAACCGTCAGTGACAAGGTTGACCCATAGCAGCTGGACTGGGATCAGCGCTTCAGGCATGCCCAGTGCTGCTGTCAGGAAAATACTGAGAGAGAGGACGGACAGATGAGAAGCAGTTACAGTGAGGAAACTCTGTCGTTCTTAAAGTGAGTACACCTTCCTCTTCCATCAATTCATCAATACTTACCACACCACCTCCCCTATGTTGGATGAGATCAGGTATCTGATGAACTGCTTCATGTTATTGTAAATGGCTCTGCCCTCCTCAACTGCAGCCACGATGGTGGAGAAGTTGTCATCAGCCAGGATCATCTCAGAGGCGGACTTAGCCACAGCTGTGCCGCTGCCCATAGCGATGCCGATCTCTGCCTTCTTTAGAGCAGGAGCGTCGTTCACACCGTCACCTGTCTGAAGCCACAGGAATTTTCCATTACATGTTGGAATATTGCAGAGAATAAGATCTTTCATCTCTTACGGTACATGAGCGTTTTGTTCAGCAGGATAATCTTCACATATCAACAGCACTTCATGATTTTTTACGTGGAAATACAATACAGAAGAAAAATGCTGTTAGGCTGTGAACGAAGTACATCACGGTCACATGCCTTATTGTCACCAAAGAAAAGCTAAAGGCTGCTAATGTTTGCAGGACTTATGTCTTCCCTGATTAGAAGGAGAAGTGTGCCAGTTTGTTTGATTGCTCGCCATAAACAGCAGTCTCAGCGCTCAATGATTAGAGGGGTGTGGCCCCGCACCTGTAGCCTACTGAGTAATCAAGACTGTCGTCCTTATAAACCAGCATTTACTTTAAACCTCTAACCTTTGGCATCAAACAAGGACAAAGACATAAGGCTGTAGTTGGAGGCGAAATGGAGGTGAATTCAACTTTGACTCGGCTCTGGATAAAACCAACAGCTAAATCAACATACTGCTGGGTCGATTGGAGATCAATTAAGTATACTAGATCTAATCTAATGTAAAAAAAATGTATGCAATGTAAATGCAACCTATTACTGACTAATTATATGTTGCAGGAAAATCATGGACATCTCAGCTGACATTATTTTAGGCATCTAACCAAAAAAGTGTAAAAAACGGACTTTGAGGCGAGGGAACAGGAAGTGCTTTTCCGGGTGGTGGGACTCATTCCTGCACCGCTCTATAACACTATCTCCAGTCTGAGGCGGTTCTCTTACCATGGCAGTGATTTCATTGAGGCTCTGGAGGTACTCCACTATGCGACTCTTGTGTGCCGGCTCCACCCGGGCGAAGCAGCGCACGGTCCTGCAGGCCTGCCGCTGCAGGTGGGGGGGAAGCTCGTCAAACTCCCTCCCTGTGAGGCCCCCATTGATCCCCAAGCCCTCCTGCTCCTCCTCCTGTTCTGTGATGATGCCCACCCTCCGACAAATAGACAGGGCTGTGCCTTTGTTGTCGCCTGGGAAGAAATGAATCATCAGCTCATCGTGTTAACACTTCATCCGTTTGATGCCGGACGCCTTCCAGCTGGACTAGAGGAGATGAAACCGCTTGCAGTCAGAAACCAAAGCAGCAGTGTACTCTGCCATTGTAATATATGCATTCTGTAATTAGTGTATTCTGCCATTTACTAAATACTCATTGCTTTCCAGTGAAAGTGAATGTGAATCTTATTTTAAGATTCAAAATACAGATGTTTTAGTTTTGTGTATAAGCGGATTATCTGGTGCTTTCTCACGAGATCCTAGCAAGCAACTTCTCATTTGCTTGGGTTAATTACTAATTAAGCACAAGCACAATGTCATCATTCTGTCAGAGTGCCTATATATCTATCTCATGTGGGTAAGTGCTCATTACCATTGCTACATATCCTGCCAATTGCACATATTCATTGTATTCTCACATCATAATCATAGCATAGGGAGTAATGTCAGATCCCTTTTATGTTTGAACCCTCAGGTCACTGCTTACATCTGTGGCTGTTCTGTTAGCTCTTCAGGTCTCTCAATGATTTTAAATATGGAGCTTAATGCTTCATAACATGTAAGTTAGAGGGTTTTCAATATATTGTCTTTGGTGATTGAAATGTAAAATGGGTCAGGTGTTTAGAAAATAAAAGAGAATGACATAAAAGAAAATTAGCAAACTTCCCTGACCTCTCAAATCGCAAGCATTGTAGTTTGTTTACATGTTTCCTGACCCTTTGCAGGACTGCAGCATTTAATAGGTGTAAGTACAAAATAGTAACTGAGGATATGGTTTTGTTTCACACCCAACATTCAGTTAAAGTGTGTTGTGTCTGTTTTCCTCTAAAGATCCGGCTGACTGGTGAGTCTTCATCTGCGTATCACATCCTTCTCTAACAGAGTGAACAGCAGTTGGAATTTCATCATCTAAGTTTTATACGTTTTGACCTATTGTTTTAAACCTTTACTAGTGTTTGTGGACATACACAGTACATTTAGATGTGTTTGTGGTCGTGTTACCTGTGATCATGATGACCCTGATGCCAGCCTGCCGACACATTCGGACCGCAGAAAGCACCTCTTTCCTGGGGGGATCCAACATGCCCACACAGCCCACAAAGGTCAGGTCTGACTGGGGAGAGGGAAGAGAGTGGGAACTAGTTTAGATAAAGTAACTGGTAAAGATTATCCAGTTCACGGTTCCCCTCCGGCACATGCTGTAAGTGTCCGATATCTTCATTTCCAAATGACCATCATCACCTCGTAGTCAATAAAGGTAGCTGAGTTCTCCACGTTGAGGCCTTTGATGTCAGGGGGCGTGTCCCTGGTTGCCATGGCGAGGCAGCGCAGCGTGTCTCTGCCTGCTCCCCACTCCCTCACAGTGGACAGGATCTGCTCTCGGACAGCTGGGCTCAAAGGCACACGAGAAGCCGCGCCGACCCGGATAAAGTTACAGCGCTCTAGCACGCTCTCTGGAGCTCCCTGCAGACAGAGGGAGGGGGGTGGGGGGGATTAGACATTGCTGGGAATATGAAAATGTGAGAGACCTTAGGAGTTGTTGAAACACACCTTGACAAACATCTTGGCTCCAGAGGCAGACCTGATGTGTTTATTGGAGGAACAGAAGACGGACATGGATTTCCTGTCTCTGGAAAACTCCAGCGTCAGCTCCTTCTTCATCAGCTGCTTAATTACCTGAAAACAACAAGAATACAACATTGATATGTACACTTTGTACAGTACAGCGTTCCTGGAAGAACAATCAGAAATCAGCTAATCTAAACGAATGGTGTACAAATGTTAATGTGAATTTGTTTTCATCCAAAGTTCAAATCTGCTAGATGAAACATGTAATGACTGCTATTGCGTCTTGGCAACTTTTAGATGAGATCAAATATGATACATAAAATGATCACTTGACTGTTTGCTGCATGTGTGTGTGACGTACAGAATATGAAACGGGTCAGAACATTAGCTTTATGTCTCCGAGCGGAACAGGAGGAGATGCATGGGTAGGTCTGCAGAAGTCAAAAGGAAGGATTCATTTTCACCAGCATCACTTTAAATGCACACACACACACACACACACACACACACACACACACACACACACACACACACACACACACACACACACACACACACACACACACACACACACACACACACACACACACACACACACACACACACACACACACACACACACACACACACACACACACACACACACACACACACTTACTGAGCAGCAGGCTGTAGCTCTCTCTGCAGGGCGGAGTCCTCTCAGCTCAGTGTCGAACACGTTCATCTTCTCCACCAGACAGCAGAGCGCCGTCTCTGTGGCCTCCCCAACCTTCTCGAACACACCCTTAGACTGACAAACACACACACAGTGGTTTTAGTTAGCTGTTCTGACTGTTGCTCGTAAGACATATCCATTGTAAGGTAATCTCTGCTGGTGTGCCTAAAGTCCCGTCTCACCTCGTTGAAGTCCAGTGAGGAGTCATTGCACAGAGCACAGATGGAGGCTAACTCCACCAGGCCTTCATACTGACTGCTCTTCACAACTGAGCCATCCTTATACCTGTAGACACCGCAGTAAAGAGGGAAAAGTGGAGGGCGTGAACACAGATGGTGAGAATAAGGAAGAGTAGATACATTGTGGGCTCTTTCAATCCATGTCCATGCATAATTCACAAACTGCCAGCGGTTAATGGCTAGGGATTAAAGGTTAAAGACACTCACACTTCCCCTTCAGGGGCGTAAGTAGATCCGGTCACTGTGAACTCGTTCAGGCTGCAGCGCTCCCCTGACACACTGTCTACTACAAACATCTAAACAGTTGCAAACACATGCAGAAACACAATGCAGTAGTTGATTAGTTCCATAATATTAGAAGACACATGAAGGTTAGGTCCACATTCCATCAGGACATTTGACACTCAGCAACTTCTAAAGTATTTGTAGCGATGCACTTTTTCATCACTTTTCTAACAGCAGAACTTCTCAGATGAAAGCAGTTATTTGGTCTTTGCTTATATGAACCTCCTTTTATTTTTTTCCCCAGTTTATTAGCGAGAGTCTTTATTTTACTGCTGCCATTACTTTAATACTGGTTTCCATATGATCATTTAGGGCAGAGTTTTCCAAACTTCTTCCACTGAGCGCAACATACAGACAAATATACAAAGGTCTGGGCCCCTCATTACAGGTGAGGTATATTGCCTCATAAGTTAAGTTATAAGTTAGCAAAATCAATCTATTATCATAACATTATGCTTGATGCTTGAAAAACCCCTACTTCACAGCTCTCCATAGGGTTTCATTTATTTTGCTGGCAGCTCATTCCTAAAACAGACGCCTCAGATTGCTTATTATAAGAGGAAATATAAAGGGAATGTCTCAAGTTTCTGATGTAAATAAGTTATTGGGCTGTTTTCTTATCAACAAGTTAGAAAATGTTCTCAACTCTAATTGACTGAATTAATTTGAAAAGTGAGCTTGTTAACATATGAAAACTGTTACATATTTAAAAGTAATATATTTTTCAATATATTTTTAAGAAGTACAATACAAGGCAAGCACAAGTTTACTTTGGGGGCCATATGTCATTATACTTTTTTTTTAATGAGAATTGAGAAAGTTTGCTTAGGGCCGATTCAAAAGGGCCAGCGGGCCGCATTTGGCACCCTGGCCGTAGTTTGGACACCCCTGATTTAGGGTGCATGGATTTATCATAAAGAACTATTCGTTAACCCAAAAGTAGTTTTATAGTGGTTCATTGTGTACATAAACTCACTGAAACTATGTTGCCTGATTTGGATGCTCCCTCATGGATAACTGATGGACGCCATGATGACTGTCACGTGATTAATATCCCTGAGTCTTATCTATGAGGGCATTATGAGGCTGATACAGCTGTGTGATCTTACCCTGCACACGGACATCTGGTTGGTGGTCAGTGTTCCTGTCTTGTCGGAGCAGATGACTGAGGTGCAGCCCAGCGTCTCCACTGACGGCAGGCTTCGCACGATGGCGTTCTTCCTGGCCATCCTTCCGTGTGCCCAGAGCCAGGCAGGTAGTGATGACTGCTGGGAGGCCTGTGTGAGAAAACCAGAAGAAGAGCATGGAGATGAGAAAGCTTTCTTTAAGAGAGGGAAAGAGTTTGTCTTGGTTAAAAAAAATGTAATTTGGTAATTGCAATGATAATCTGCAAAGAAAACTGCAGCCTTCTCAAGCATCATTGTTGGGATGTAGGTGCCTTGCTCAATGACACATGTACGGTTATTTAGAGTGAGAAGAGAAAGATGCACCACGCCTATGTTTTTGCCCTCGCACGGACAGTGTAACAACATGTGTGAGAGGTGATGTTTCTGCATTGATGGACAGATTTAAGGTTTGACCTTCTGGTATGGCAGCCACAGCCAGAGCCACAGCGATCTTGAAATAGTACACAGCTCCTCTCAGCCAGCTGCCTCCATGGACCGGGTCGTTGAAGTGTCCCACATTGATGGCCCACACTGCCACACAGATCACACTGATGACCTGCAGGGGAACCGTGAAAGATATATTCAATCTGTAGAGGACAATTTATCACAATAAATGATACAGTTGGCATAGGGTCCTCGCCTTAGACAGCTGTTCTCCAAACTGGTCCAGTTTCTGTTGCAGGGGGGTCCTCTCAGGGTCAGTGGCAGCCATCTCATCTCGGATTTTCCCAATCTCTGTCTGCACCCCTGTTGCCACGACAACCCCAATGGCACGGCCCGCTGCTATGTTGGTTCCCTGGGCAAAGGTCATGATCTTTACTGTGAAACTGGTTCTCAAAAGAGTTTTCAGCACCGATGTAATAGATGTGATTCATTCTCATGTAGCTGCATTTGAAATGAAGGCAAATCTACATTATTACAAAATATACTGAATTCTGTGATAGCAGAGGAACTGAATAAAGAATTAGTTGATGTTAGCTTAATAATTGAATGATAAGAGGCTTTATTCCATCACTTAGAAGTAAGTTAGGAATTCAACTGGCATTGTTTTGCTTTCAAACAAAACTAGGGTTTACCTCAATTTACATTAAAAAAAATGTGGTGCCCCAAAGTATTACATTATGTTACTAAAAAAAAGTGTTTCGTTAAATCCCATAAGAATGTACACTCTACCCAGCCCTATTCAACTAGCGGCCCGCGGGCCGAATCTGGAGCTTCTGAACTTTTTTCTGGCCACAAGAAGTTGCCTGCAAATCGAAATGGCATATGTGTAATAGCATAAATAGAACTAATGTCTGAATCACACTAAATCCGGCGATGCGGCGAAAACGCAGGTTTCTCCATTCATTTGAATGAGGCCCGTTGTTTTGCCTGCTGCGCTCTGAGTCGCAGGCAAATTACAGTCCTCATGCAAAACTCGGCTTGTTTTGCCTGCGGCTCAGAGTGCAGCAGCCAAAATAACGGGCCTCATCAAATGCGTCTGGAAGGTTCGCGGGCCACAGAGACAGTACAAGAGTTTCAATGTCTCTCTCCAAGCCAAAGACACGTAAAGTTGATTCGTAGAATCGCCAATTCCAGAATGAATGGACTGACAAATATTTATTTACTTTGCCAGCAGCAAGTAATAAACCGGTGTGTTTATTGTGCAACGAATGTATATCCGTGATGAAAGAATACAACGTAAAGCGACACTATTACTCAAATCACGGCTCGTTTTCTGCCAGTTTTCCCGCGGGCTCAGAGGAACGGAGAAGGAAAGTACAGGGACTGCTAGCATCGTTTGAACGGAGTCAAAGTGGCTTTGAGTCACTTTTGCACGGAACAAGACAGAGCTACGATAGCATCCCTGCGAGTAGCCTGGACACTAGCCGGACAGAAGAGGCCCTTTACCGACGCGGAGACCGTTAAAGAGTGCATGCTTGCTGTCATTGATGAAGTGGTTATTGACCAAAAAGTTAAAGACAGCGTCACTTCAGCCATTAAAAAAGTACCTCTCTCAGACACAACACCTCGCAGAGTGGAACTACTTGCAAAGGGTGTGTCAAGGAAGCTTTTGGAAAACCTTCGAAAAGCGGAGTTTATATCAAACGCTGTGGACGAATCAACTGACTGTACTGACATGGCCCAGCTATGCATCTATGTGAGGTTTTTAGATGGAGATCGCTTTAGGGAAGAACTTCTGGGGCTTATTCCGTTGGAGGGACACACTACAGGTGAGGTTATTTTTCAAACGATAGTCTCGTTTTTTAACGAACGTCAACTGGATTTAAAAAGTGTGCCTGTTGGTCACTGATGGCGCTCCAGCTATGACCGGCAGAGTGCAGGGGCTGGTGGCGCGTCTATCTGCCATAGCCCCACACATGCAGTATTTACACTGTATTATTCATCAATCTGTGTTGTGTGCAAAGCTCAGTGGTGATTTGAAAAACACCATGGACACTGACATGCAAATTGTGAATTTCAATCGCTCAACCTCCAGCCTGCAACACCGCCTGTTCTGTCAGCTGCTTGCTGACACGTTTGCTGAACACACGGACTTACTCGTCCACAACGATGTCCGATGGCTCAGCAAAGGAAAGGTCCTGGACCGTTTCTGTGTCTTTCCTTGGCACGTGTAAGCACAAACAAGCTTCAAACCTCTTGGAGCTCATGTTGGATGAACAGTTTAAGGCAGATGTTTACTTTCTGTGTGACATTTTTGGACATTTTGAATTGCGAACTGCAGGGCCGCGAAAAGTCTATCGCTGATTTGGTTGAAAGACTTTGTGCCTTCAAGACAAAGCTAACGATCTTCAAAACAGACCTTATGACAACAAAAGCTGCATTTCCCACAACTCCATGCATTTATGACCACATCACCCAGGGCAAACATAACACCAGTCATGACAGACTTCATGACAAAATTGACTGAAAACTTTACTGACAGATTCCAAGGCTTCAGCATTCCAACTGAGGTATTGCAGTTTGCTCGTGACCCATTTTACATCAAGCCTGATGCAGACTTCTGTGTAAAAGTAAAAGAGGTACTGTCTTGCATTGATGAGAGCCTCTTTCAGGTGGAGCTGGTTGATGTGCAGTCTTCCTTTGCTTTAAAACAGCTCCTGCAGTCTGAGGGTGTGGTAGACTTTTGGTCTAACCATGTTAGCCAGTATCAGTACCCCACAATGAGGAAGGTGGCCTTGTTTATACTGACAATGTTTGGATCTACCTTTACTTGTGAGTCTAGCTTTTCTCATATGAATGCCATCAAAACAAGGGCACGTTGCTCCATGCCAATGAGAAGTTGCATGAGTGTCTCAGGATTGCTCTTACCACTTACGAGCCAAACTATGCTGAAATAGCTAAATCAAGGCAGTGTAATTTCTCTCACTGACTCAAACAGGCTAAACATGACAGAAGTCTGCGGTATGTAGATCTGTTTTTATGGTCATTCATGTTATGGTCATTCAAACAAGCCTACTCACTGTTTTGCAAACTGTAAAAATGTTTCCAAGACATGAATGTTATTGTGAGTCTGATGGGTATTGTTTTCCTATGTTTTGCATTTAGCCTTACATTTTATGGATGTGTGTTGTTTTCAAAGCACCTTATGTATGCTTGGAAGTGTTGAGGATATTATAAACAGGGTTACTTACTGTTGATGTGATGAATATCGTTTTATTATGTTCATCTTGTTGTGTACATTAGTGGACATGGAACCTCATGTCTGGATAGTTGTAAAGATGCAACATTGTGCACTTTTGTGTCGAACCTTGTAACCATAGCTTTCCTACTTCTTTTGTATGGATTGGTTGCTTTCTGCAATGATTTGTGGTGACACAATTAAAGTGAAAAAAGGGATGCACGTGTTCTAGTAGTTAATTTAATGTATTAGTATCTATTAACACTACTGCAAGTAAGACTTATTTGTATTGAGTCCTTGACAAAGTATTGTGTGGCCCACAAACCCCCTGTGATTTTCCTATTTGGCCCACTTGCTAATGAAGTTGAATAGCCCTGCTCTACACTAAATGTATGTATTTATGATGGAGCAATTGGTAATTAATTATTAACAATCTGCTACAGTATTTCACATACTTCATTTAAATGGTTGTGACTAGGGTCAACAGCGACCTCTCAGCGGACAGTTATATATATAATAAGCAATGTTGGGTGCTCCAGTTAAAGCAGGTCAGATTAACCGTCTGAGACCTGCAGGACTGTCAGCTGTACCAGGCAGCATAACCGAAACTAGGAAACCCAGGACATCCTCTGGTAAATTATGCCGTTTTTCCACAGAGCTGGAGCCAGAGCTGGAGCCAGAGCTGGAGCCAGAGCTGGAGCCAGAGCTGGAGCCAGAGCTGGAGCCAGAGCTGGAGCCAGAGCTGGAGCCAGAGCTGGAGCCAGAGCAGATAAAGATCTGTTTTTTTGTGTTTCCACCGTGTTTCCAATACGAACCAATACGCTTACTTCGGAGGGGCGAGATTAACCTGAGCAATAACAGTTCATGGCGAGTACAGCGAGTAGAAGTTGTAGCGAGCAGCACCGCTCAGCAAAGTGACTAGAACACGACCACGCACTTATAAACACACACTCTATAAAGTCAGGCAACACTAACCAGGCTCAGTGTGATGCTGTTTATTTTACCGTACTTTAATCACCATCCGTTCACTGTAATTGATCATTGGGAAGCGCAGGCAGACGTTCTCCTGTTGTATTATTGCAGCTATCGGATGGAATCAATACATGGACTACACAGGTTACTATCAGAAGTAAAATCATAATGAAAACTACACCGGTAAAATATGCCTGTGGAAAACGGCTTATGCCACAATAGGATAACAGAGTAGTGAAGATAGTGAGAGTAGCCTCGCTGGCTATGCTAACATCACCTGTCCAATGCCAGAGACACTTTCATAACAGCGTTGTGATGCAAAACAGCGTCAATTCAGATTGAAACATGGGGGGGGTATGCATCAGCTGCTCGTGTGACAGGCAGACAGTGAATATGAATCAGTCATAAGCGGTTACGTCATGACGCAAACGATGACGCAATGACGCAGCTCCACTTGGGCTCCACTCGGCCTCTGAGCTGTGGAAACACAAGGTATGCTACAGGCTAGAACCAGAAAAGCACCAGAAAAGCAAAAGATCGGATCTTGAACCAGATCCGGTTTGATGGAAAAGGGCATTAGTAAGGCTAACATTTGGAGAGGGAAAAACTAGCATGGCTTTATTCACAGGGCTCCGTGGACTTCTCAACTTAAGAGATCTTTATTTTTGACTGATACCCATGTGGTTGTTGAGACTCACAGAGAAGAGCATGTTCTTCTTGTCCTGGTTGACAGCTCGGGGGTCTGGGACAGGGTCTGTGTGTTTCAGCACCGACACAGACTCCCCCGTCAGGATGGACTGGTCCACCCTCAGAGTCGTGGAGCAGATGGAGGTCAGTCGGATGTCAGCTGGGACCTTATCCCCAACTGCAAGGTAATAAACAGATAATGATTTCATTAAGTTTAGATAAGGACTATTGTGGGTTTTTATTCAAAACTGTAGCTTAACTTTGCTTCCTTAACAAGAGCGGTGAAGAAGGGTGCCTCTTAAAAATCCAAACAGGACAAACTTTACAGTTAATCTTTATTTAATCATTTTAAACAACTTGAAAGTGGACAATATTGCATGAACTGCTTGTCTTTGCTTCCCACTCTACTATCTCCACACCATGTAATTAAATAATAAAACAGCTCTATAGGCCAAGACACCAAGCAGACCTCAATGGTCTATCTATCATGTATGAATTATACAAAACGTTTTAGCTCACTTTCCTAAAGTCAACAGGGAAAACTATTTTGGGCTCAAATGAAATCACAAGACTGACACAGAAGTTGTAGTTCAACTGTTACTACTAAAATGTGGCCAGCTCACTTCCTGTGGGCTTGGTAACATGAGACAAAGTTATAGTCAATTATTTAATGAGGTTAAAACATCTTGCAATGTATGCATGTTATTCAGCAAGTCAAATGACTGTTATAAAAATGTCCTGTGTCATGAGCACATGTGAGAGTAAGGCATTGTACACAGTCAAATTAAAAGACTAGAAATAAACAATAGAAAATGTAAACATCTCAATAGAAATAAAATAGCATTAAAAAAGTAGAGAAATATACATGTCAGAATAAAAATGTACACAAAATATAAAGCAGGATGTTACATAAATATTGCGTGTGTAAGGAAGGGAATATTCAATTGAATATAACTGTAAAATGAACAGTCCAGTTATCCAGCAGATGGAGAGGAGATCTGCCAGCCAGCGGTGACTTGTTATATAAAGTTATGGCAGTAGGCAGGAATGTTCTCCTGTATCTGTGTCTGTTCTCCTGTTAGTGTTCATGACATTTAAACCCCAGTGCAGAGCCTGTTTGGCAGATTGCTGAGTCTCCAGGTTTGCTCCATGCAGCTTTCCTGAGAACCGCTCATCCAAACAAATACACTTCACGCTGGGCTTCCTTAAGTGTTTGGCAATACACTCGCTAGGTGTGCAGTTCAATAAATGGTTGTGGAGAAATTGAAGGACAGACATACAGACAGACTACCATTTTGGTAAGATGTCTGCTTTATGTAATACGGACAGATGGATTCACATGGAAGTTTAGAATTCTTTTTGCTAAGAGCACAGCCTTTCATAAACTGTTTATACGTGTTTATATGTGAGTCAGAGAAACTCAGAGAGAGAAATGAAGGAGAGGCTGCACTGACACGTTAGCCTTGTGCTTCCTTTCCACTTTGACAAGTTATCCTGAGATACAATCTAAGCACTAAAAGGAAACATGTGCCATGTTAGAGAGCAATGAAACGTTTACTAGAGCAGAAATATTCTTACCTAAAGTCACATATATTCATTCGTAATGAAGACATTGCTCAAAAAAGTTGTTATTTAATAAATGAAAAGCCCTTTCACTATTTATCAATGTTTGAGTGAAAATCCTCGAACTTCAATCTACTTAAATTATCTTTTTCGTAATAATGATGAATACAGGTAGTTATATATATACAGCCGCGGAAGAAATTAAGAGCCCACTCCAATTGTTTCTTAAATCTTTATCTCTACATGTATGGCAGCCAGTCCAGTGTCTGTTGAATTCCAACACAGAGAAATGTTATCAGTAGTTTATATGATACAATAAAACATTTAATAAATCATTGAACTCAAAGACAAACCTATAAATGATGAAACCAGAGAAACTGATAATGCTGAAGTGGTCTCTTCATTTTTTCGGGGGCTGAATAAGCCTAAATGAATAACAAGAACTGGCACCGTAGTGAAAAAGTCATATTTAAGCCTCTATTATGTTGGGCTAAAAACAGCAGAAAGAGAATTGAACTGTGAGTCACATTAAACACAGCCACACTCGAGTTCCCATGACCTTGAAGTCTAATACTTTCACTACAAACAGAAGGGCACAGGATCTCTCTGCCGCTCACACACACACACACACACACACACACACACACACACACACACACACACACACACACACACACACACACACACACACACACACACACACACACACACACACACACACACACACACACACACACACACACACACACACACACACACACACACACACACACACACCTAACCCCGTTTCCTCTCTCCGAGCAGCCTGAAATAGCAGTGAGAATCTGGAGGATTCTTTTCTTACTGGGTCAAGATAAAATGGCGTGTGTGATCATTCAAATGTTCCTACAGCCCAGCTGAATTGATTTGTGGATCTGTGAATACAGCTGGCCTCCTCTACTGTAGTTAGACAAATTACATTCATAACCTCCAAAAAAGCCTGAGCACTTCATATTTACAGTGACAGTCACAAGGACCTTAAACGTCTACATGCACTCTAACACCCGAGGGAAAAATGTCGGCACTCCAGAAGCACTCCGAGTGGATGAAACAGGTTTACACAGAAGACCATTAAATAAGATTCCATACATATCATTAACAGACTATTGAAATAAGGATGACATTACATCTCTTATCGTTCATTTGAGCATGCTCGAAGCCATACTACAAAGGCTTTTGAGATCAAATACTTTCCATGAGGGCCTTGTGCACCTCTCACTGGGTTTCCATGACGATAACAGCCAGAGGAGAGGGCAGAGATGTGAGCCAGGACTGACTAAACAAAGACGCAGTGTGTAAACAGCATGCAGTGAAAGATACACTAAAAACACGCTCGGGCAGTGTGTATAAACATGAAGGGGATTTTTTAATATACTTGTTCTTTTCCTTCTAACTGCAGATTCAACGTTATACTACAACTTTTTAATAATAGCACGTAGGATGTAATTTAATACGTTTCACCATCATACCATCCAAAGTATGAAAGAATGATGAAAACCGAAAGGGACAACATGTCCTAGAATTTCACATCATGATATAACTACTTATTTAGTACTTGACCGCAGTATATAACAGTCATTTCTAATAATACAATTCATTAGATTAAAATAATGACCCAGAGAGGCAGTATACAATTATACTGCCTCTCTGGGTCATTATTTTAATTGACCCAGAGAGGCAGTATACAATTAAAAGATGGATTAAAGAATGAAAAGTTATGCATTTATTGAAGTTTAATTTGGTTGCATTTCCTAGCTTATTTGGCTTATTACTTTAGTTACGACACAATTATTCTAATCAATTTCAGTCACAGCTTGCAACTGTTTTCAATATGAAAAGCATTGATAAACCCACTGGTCGCTCCCTTTCTAGTAAGCTCAAGAGCCAGATTTTTAAATAGCTGGTGGAGAACCGCATATTAAGAAAGCTCCAAATGAGTGCTATTTAAGGTTGGAGGTTTTTATAAATATATACAGTATGGGCTTTGACAATCGGCTGAGTACATCACCAATGGTTTAGAACGGCACTCTTACATTTAAATGTTTTTATTTAGGAGTTTATTTTGACCAAACTAGAGTAGATGAGGGGTAAGACCAAACCAGACTGCTAATATACAGTCTTTGACACATAAAATCACACACAGCTGTGTGCATATATTGGGTATGCTATAACAACCAAACAAGGCAAAAACATACAGTATATGGATTGTGTCGGCATGTTTAGGATTTCCTCTGCTCTGTACTACTATAGCAACTTTAGAAAACAAATAAGTCGCTGAGAGGCTGAGGCCGGGCCTGGTCACAATTGTGTGACACGCTATCAACCGGTTGTGGTTGGACCGTTGGAACAGCGCACTATATATTAATAAAAGATGCTTAATATGCAGTGTGTTGACGGTGACATACTGTAATGTGTCCAAATTCAGACACCGCAATGGTTTCTGTGAGGAACTTTGCATGCAAACATTTTCACATAGAAAATGCAGATCAATAAAGCTGTTAGATTAGGTGACAGGGCTGGTTGCACACCTTCCTATGGCTGTTTGTTTTTCTACTGTAAAACATCACTATTGGAATTACTATGAAACATAAGTCGTTTTAGTCATTGAAGGAGGAAATCAAATGTGCTTAGTTAAATTAAAGCCTACAGAATCCTACATAAAATCAAACCTAACCAAAGAGTATTTGACACTGAAAGGATGTTGAGACTTGTTACTTCCTGTCCTGTTATTAGTCTGCTTACCAGCCACTTCCACGATGTCTCCAGGAACGATGTCTCGGGCCCTGACTCTCTGGACGCTCTTCTTGTCCTGTCGGTACACCTTGCCCATCTCTGGCTCGTACTCTTTCAGAGCCTCGATGGCGTTCTCTGCATTACGCTCCTGAAGGACACAAACACAGAAAGGTTCTTTGAATGGTCACTGTGGAAGCTAGGACTGTTGATGGAAAAAGCCCTTCCAGCAAGGTTGCGTTCATGTGAAGACGGAGACAGCAGGGAGGTTTTTAAAGTATATCAGGTCTTGCTGGGATGGGCATTGCTCTACTTGGGATATGTTCAGTAGTGATTTAAAAGCAGGGGATGGTCAAGACTCCACAAGCAGTACAGAAAAATAACATACACCAACATTACTCACGCATTGACTACTTTTTGGTATCGGCAACACTGCTTTCAAAGATAGCAGATTGTACATATCATACTGTGGTAATATCTGACCATGCTGCTGTATCACTAACATATGCTGATAAAAGGATGTCCAACACGCCTCCTAAATGGCGATTGCAGGCAGGATGGCTACAAGACCCTTTATTTGTAGAATTTCTGGGTAAACAAATTGACTTTTATTTTGAAATAAATACATCTGAAACATCCGCTTGTATAAGATGGGAAGCTTTCAAAGCCTACATTAGGGGCCAAATTATTGGATATTGTAGCTCAAAAGTCAAACAATCTAGAAAAGACATAAGGCAGCTGGAGAGACAGATCAGTGAATTGGAAAGGACTATATATCAGAATAGAGTAGCAAATAAAGATGAACATGATAAATTACTTCTTTTAAGGGCACAATATAATGGAAAGTCAGCAGTAAAAGCGGCAGCAAAAATAAGTAAACTAAAACAGAATTTCTACGAGCATGGAGATAAATCAGGAAAACTACTTGCTTGGCAAATTAAAAAAAGGCAAGAGGAACGGGCTATTGTTACAATTGAAACACCATCTGGAAATATTATAGATCCAATTAAGATAAATGAAGCTTTCAGAGACTACTATAATAATCTATATAGTCCAGATATTTCTCCTAATGATGAGCTACGAACACAATTTTTAGAAGACCTTGAATTGCCTCAGATCTCAGAGGAAGATCAGCTGAATCTTGAAGAGGGGATTACTGTAGAAGAGATAGCATTAGCTATTGATGCAATGACATCAGGAAAAGCGTCAGGTCCGGATGGTCTACCAATAGATATTTATAAGAAATTTAAAGACAAATTGATAAGTCCTTTTTTAGACATGGCAGTAGAGGCATTTGAATTCGGCCTTCTTCCAGCATCAATGAGAGGAGCACTAATCACACTGTTACCAAAACCAGGAAAAAGTAACACAAAATGTGAAAACATGCGCCCAATAAGTCTTCTTAATTCAGATACTAAAATAATATGTAAAGTGTTGGCACGGAGATTGGAAGCAGTATTACCTAATTTAATAGGAGAGGACCAAAATGGTTTTATACAACGCAGACAAGGATTTCACAACGTAAGAAGGCTTCTCAACATCCTTCATAACCAGCGGAATGCGCAAGACACTGCAATCTTGTCACTGGATGCAGAGAAGGCCTTCGACCGTGTAACGTGGCCCTACCTCTTTGATCTTTTGGCTAAATTTGGCTTTGGGGAGAAATTTTGCAAATGGGTTAAAATTCTCTGTAATGACCTAGTAGCTGAGGTACTTACGAACAATACAGTGTCGAAACCTTTCAATATATCTAGGGGATGTCAACAGGGATCGCCTCTCTCTCCTCTCCTCTTTGTAATTTCTATAGAACCCTTAGCCATTGCAGTTAGAAAACATATGGACATTGCTGGAGTTAAAGTTGGTCAGGTAGAACACAAAATTGCTTTGTTTGCCGATGATGTTCTCTTTTTTCTCAAAAATCTTAGTCATTCTATACCGGCTCTTTTAGTGCTTATAGGAACATTTGGGAAGATATCAGGATATAAAGTAAATCACTCAAAAAGTATGTTAATGCTTCTAGACGATAACGATAGGGTACAATTCCAGAACAACCCTATCATTTTTCATTTAACCGATAGCTTTACATATCTGGGAATACGAATTGTACCAAAACTAGAGAACATAGTTTCTGTAAATTATGAACCACTATTGGAAAATATTTCTAATTCTATTGATCGATGGACATTACTACCCATATCCTTAATCGGTCGTATAAATGTTCTGAAAATGAATATTTTACCCAAATTACTGTACTTATTTCAGAATATTCCTTTGTCACCCCCAAAGCATCTTTTCATGAGACTTACTAAGTTATTCACTAACTTTATTTGGAACAACAGGCGTCCCAGGCTCCGCCTTTCACTCTTGTACTTGCCTTATGATAGAGGGGGGCTCCAGTGCCCTAATGTGCAATGGTATTATTGGGCGGCTCAGCTCAGAACCATAATGTTTTATTTTTCTACAGAAGGTCCCCCATCATGGGTTAATATGGAATCAGCTGAAGTCACACATGGTCTGACCCTAAAAGGGTATATATACTCAGCCAATCTCAAACACCATCGGAAAAAATGTTCAAACCCAATTGTTCTTAATATGATCAATGTATGGTATGTGGTGAAGAAATATTTTGGTATTCCTCATAATTTGTCTAGTTATAGCCCCATTTGGGGTAATACAGACTTCAAACCAGGAAGATTGGATGCAGGTTTTAAAAGCTGGGCAGATAAAGGGATAAGGTCTATTAAAGATTTATATTCTTCAAGCAAACTAATGTCTTTTGAGGAACTAGTTAATACATTTAATATACCTAAAAATCATTTCTTTAAATATTTACAAATAAGAAACTTTATTTTTGTAGCTCAAAAGAACTCTTTAGACATGCCAGTACTAAACAGCTTAGAGACAGTAATGGGAAAAGACTGCTATGCAAGAGGTTTAATTTCACATCTATACAGAACTATAACATCAGGATCACAAGAATCGTCAATTAATAAATTAGAAGCCTGGAAGAAAGACCTAAAAGAAGATCTGAGTATGGATGATTGGTCAGAGGCATGTAAGGAAGCTCAGACACAAACAATAAGTGTAAGATTGAAATTATTGCAATATAAATGGTTGATGCGGACTTACATAACTCCAGCTATTCTACACAAGTACAACGGAAATATTCCTGATACCTGTACAAAATGCAGCAAACTTAAAGGTGATTTTTATCATTGCATATGGGAGTGTGAAAAAATAATGTTTTTCTGGAAAGGGGTGAGGGATATGATCAATAAAATGACAAGTATCAATCTAACATTATCAGCAAAAACATTTATTCTGCACTTATACCCTCTTGAAATGCCTTTGAGAAGAAGGGAATATGCTTTCCTTGACATGTGTCTGTTGCAAGCAAAGCGTTTAATAGCTTTATCTTGGAAAAAAATCCAAGCACCGCATGTAAATGACTGGCTGAAAGAAATGGCGACTAACATGGTCATGGAAAAAATAACTTATATAGTGAAAGGTAAACGCAATAAATTTGAGGAGATATGGTTACCATTCCTATCCTTTCTGGAAGAGGGTGGAGGTAATGGGATGCCAAATATAAGTAATACTGATACCGACTGAGAAGCTTTTTATTTTTATTTTTGTTCTTTCTGTTATATTGTTGTAATTTTAATTTGGTGTATGTTTGGATTGTATTTTTATACTGTGCTGTACTATCCTTCAATTTCTGTGTTCCATGTGTAATTATATGAATGTTAAAATCCAATAAAAAATATTTGGGAAAAAAAAAAAAAAAAAAAAAAAAAAAAAAAAAAAAAAAAAAAAAAAAAAAAAACATACACCAACAAGTAACCTTTGTCAGATTTTCCCCATTTATCTGAACAATTAAATGTTAGAATCCAAACATGACCCCACGAGCAGAGAAATGACACACACAGAAGCTAAACACAAGCACAGAGGCACACGCAACCATCATCAAAAACTATTGGCTGCCCTGGCTTGATTTTGATAAAACCCAAACTAGGTCAACCAGAAACAACAGACCAAATATAAACAAGATAAACCCTGTGTTGTACCACGTGGAGCCTGAGTCTCAGAAAAGAAACAGAGAATACTAAGCACCTAAACTACTATCAGAGGTGTTTCTATTCATCTGCCTACTGTCACTGACATAAACATGATGAAAATGTTCTGGTGTAAACATTTTACACAGTGCTGTTTTTTAAGTGGGATGTTTCCATAGGCTACAATAAAAATCAGGAACAATAAACATTTCCTTTGTAATCCCTTTTTTTTTTAATCAAAAAACTATAATTGATTAGTTTTTGATAGAAACGTAGTAGAAGACAGCCGCTGTGTTCTGTAGGCTAGGATATATGCGCGCCAACTCGTTTCATTCATTCTTTCAAATATGATTAACTGGCTGAAATCAGGGAAACTGTCAAGTGGAACGTCTCATGACAAAGTTGTTAGTCATGAAGGAGGAGAGGGACCAAGAGAGAGTGAGGATTTGGAGGCAACAGAGACGGAGAGAATGGGAATGAGTCCGAGAGAAGAAAATGAGCGGGAGTCAGGAAATGATGCGCCGGAGGAAACCGAAGAGGAGGGAAGGAGATGGCAAAAAAGAGGTGATGAGGGTGAACACCAGACGGGCAAAAAAATAAGGAAATATGATGAAAATTATCTGGGCCTGGGCTTCACTTGGATCGGCGATACAGATTTCCCAAAGCCTCAGTGCGTGGTGTGCAGTGAGGTTCTAGCAAACAGCTGTCTGAAGCCTTCTTATCTCTGTCGTCACCTGCACACGAAACATGGCAATATAAATCAAAAGCCCCTTAAATTTTTAAAGTTGGAGGAGTTGCAGAAAAGCCAAAAACAAATGCAGTTTCATTCATGCGTTGGGTCTACGAAAGACGCATTACGGGCTTCATATCTGCTCAGTTACAGAGTAGGGAGAAAGGGGCTGCTGCACACAATTGCCGAAGACATGACGTGTTTGCCAGCGGCCAAAGAGATGGTGGAGTGTATGATTGGAGAGAAAGAGGCAAAAAAGTTGGACATGATTCCTGTGTCCAATAACACTGTGTCGCCGCATTGATGCTACGTCTGAAGACATCCTGGCTACACTAGTCAGCCGTGTGAAGAAAAGTGAGTTTTACTCTCTGCAAGTAGACGAGTCTACAGATGTTGCAAATCTGGCCAATCTTCTTGTGAATGTCCGTTACCTTTTTGAAGGAACGGTACAAGAAGATTTTTTGTTCTGTCGGCCCCTTGCTACCAGAACAACAGGAAAGGAAATCTTCAATTTAATTGATGTTTTTATGAGGACCAATGGGATCGACTGGGAGCGCTGTGTGGGAATTTGCACAGACGGGGCAAAATCAATGACGGGGAAACACACGGGACTTATAGCTCATATTAGGAGAGTCTGTCCACCCAACAGCTGCACCGCAGTGTTCACAGAGAGGCCCTCGCAGCCAAAAACATGCCAGCTGATCTACTTGCAGTGCTGAACGACGCAGTCAAACTGGTGAACTTCATCAAAGCTCGCCCGCTAAATTCAAGAATATTCACACTGTTACGTAATGAGATGGGCAGCGAACACAAATCACTGCTGCTGCACACAGAGATGCGTTGGCTGTCCCGCGGCAAAGTGCTGACAATGCTCTTCGAACTCCAGCCCGAACTGCAGCCGTTTTTTGAGGAGAATCCGTTTCATTTGGCCTCCAGTCTGCATGACAAAGATTTTCTGAAGAGGCTCGCCTATCTAGCGGACATCTTCTCAGCTCTGAATGAACTCAATCTAAGTCTGCAGGGAGTCAGTGTAACTGTGTTCAACACACAAGACAGGATTGAGGCCATGATAAAGAAGCTACGGTTCTGGGCGAGTTGTGTGAGTGGGAACACACACCTGTGTTTCCCTACGCTTCAAGAGTTCTTGGGGGAAAATGACGTGGACCTGGGTGAGCATGTGAAAAGTCTCATAATTGAACACCTCAACCAACTCGTCAACTATGGACACATCTCGCGCTTGGATTCGCAATCCATTTGAAGTTTCCCTGCCCATCCCAAAGCTGTCATTTCACGAGCAGGAGCAGCTGATCGAGCTGTCATCTGATGGAGCGCTGCAGTTACAGTTCAAACGAAAGCCACTTGTGGAGTTTTGGACCGAGTCACTGACATCATACACAGTCCTGGCAAAGCAAGCCTTGAGTTTTGAGGCCCTTCGCCACAACTTATCTCTGCGAGGCTGGTTTCTCTGCTATGGCAGCAGTTAAAACTAAACATCGGCAAAGACTGGATGCTGTTGAGAAGGATTTGAGGCTTAAACTGTCTTCCATTGTGCCAAACTTCGGAGAGCTTTGTGCCAAGATGCAAGCCCACCCGTCGCATTAATATGGGTAAGCATTTGTCGGTATTGATATTATTGCTACAAATATGGGCCTACTGGGAATACTCATCATCATCATCCTCCCCATATCCCACCCCACCTCCCTCTCTCGCTGCAGGCTGAGTGACTTTTGCGCTGCGCTTGAAAAGTTCCAGATGGATCCTCTTTATCCTCTTTTAATTTAGGCCTATTTTATGTTCCTGAGCCTATGCTCTTTGTTACTTATGTTGTGGATCGTGTGTAATTTTGTTGTAGCACTTGAAAAGTTTCAGATTGATCCTCGTTTTTATTTATTTGATCTGTTTCTGAGCCCATGCTCTTTAATGTTGTGGATCGTTTGTAACTTCATTGCAATTTAATTCAATGTACTGTCGTTGTCATCTCCATAACTGTTGTGTTATGATGATGTTGATGTTAGCTGCACGGTCATTTCATATTGCTGCAATTTTTCTTTGTTGCATTATATTCAAACTTTGTTGATGTTGTTATTGTCATGCGTGTTCTGGTTATTTGCGCCTGATTAAACATGAGTCTTTATATGGCGATAAAACAAAGCTTTATTTCAAAGGGTTTTTTTTTGTTGCGTTTTTTTGGGGGGTGCGTCAACCCGGTTGGGACGTAGAAGGGGGTGCTCCGCAAACAAAGTTTGGGAAGTGCTAGTGTAAACCAACACTGAACATTGAGAAACGATAATGAATAGAGATGCTGCAACAAAAGATATAATATCCCAAATTGGGATCAATAAAGTACTTCTTTTCTATTCTATTCCAGAGTGGAGCAATGATGATGTATTTTTGAAGGCCAACCCATCAATTAGATTTTTCCATTAGATTTCGGCTATTGTTAAGCTATAAACAAACTACATCCGTTCACATGTCTGAGTATCACCACCGCTAAGTCAAGAATTGAAAATCTCAGACCTTAGTTAAGGCTTCCAATCATAAAAACCTCAAAGGAAACATTGACTTTGAGAAGCAGGAACAGGAAATGATAAAATGCTAACTCATTTCCAGGTTCAATAGAGGATTCATTCCATGATTGTTGTATAACAGCGTACTTGTGTTAGGTTTGTATAACCTGTCATCTGAATGGTGCACTGCAGATAAATGGTAAATGAACTGCATTAATATAGCACTTTTTCAGTCTACTACTGATAACATACCAGGAAATGGCTAAATGCATCCTTCTGCAACAGTTACACTTTTCCGTCCCCTGGAGGGAAACAGAAATATGAAGGGAAGAAATTCTATAGAACATAAGACAACATAGCTAAGGAGTTACAGGATTGGTTACTGATTGGCTTTGGGTATTCTCTCGCAACTACTCCCTGAAGAAAGTTGAACTAGCCTTTAACTAAAGTCGCTGAGCTACGATATGGTTTGTATAAGAATACAAAAAAAGTATTAATTGCCTAGTTTTTAAATCACTCGCTTTAACAATAATGGAGAAATGTCAAGAGTTCTGTTGACAGTTCAGTCATCTCATCAACATGAGAAACAGGCTGCACTCTGTGGGCATGGGAGTGGATCCCAGTGTTGGTGACAGACTGCTACACTCCTCTCACTTACCACATACAACCTTGTAGTTACTCTAAACACACATACAGTGCAGGAGCCAAAATGCTGAGGTAGCCTGTGTTTTTAGTAATATTATCTTCATTATTTGTTAACACGACACACACACACTTTCAATTGGTTGTTTCCGGTGTGCTTAATGGTATTCAGGGCACCAGGTGGAGCTTTCGTAGTAGGACGATGGGGGTGAGCTTAGCTCGGATACCTTTTGTTTACCGTGTGATTCTGTTTCTTTATTGTTCTTACAATATTTAATATCCTTAAAACGTTAACTTCAGTACAGATATTATTATTTATAGTTCAGCCTCTGAGCGGCCCTATTCAATGGGAATATAGCCTCCACATACAGGGTTCATTCCAAGAGTCTGCTGCATATATTTTGTAAGCCATTTAGTGCACCAGTTGCTACTGTCTTGCTTTATTGTAGAGCATTGATTCATGCAGCTATAGGCTATTTTATATTACATTAACAGTGTCAACAATTAAACACATATAAAGGAAATTAGAGATTACATTTAAACCATTCATAATGACATTTGGATGAGTCTTTAATATAATTAAATTGGCCAAATAGGGTGCCATGATAACAATACGCAAAACCTGCACACTGTTTACCTGCCAAACTCCCACAATAGCATTGGCGATGAGGATGAGGAGGATGACAAAGGGTTCAACAAAGGCTGTGATCGTCCCCTCCCCTTCTTCAAACCAAGCCAGGGTCTGCAGCACAAAAAACAAGACAGAGAAAAGGTTTGTGTTTAATGTGGCACTGTGTTATTAACACTCATATTATGTGTGTTTTATAGCAGAATAGGTATAGGTATAGCAGAATGCACAGTCCATTCAAAATCCATATATTTCTGAGTGTGTGTTTGAGTGTGGTTTTGCACACAGTTCTGTTTACTTACAAAAGAAATGCACGCAGCAAGAAGCAGGATTCGAACCAACAGGTCCTCAAACTGTTCCAGGACCAGCTCCCACAGTGACTTCCCTGCATGACGACACCAAGGAACACAATGAGCAGCAGAAGAATAAAAAGAAGGGATGGATGGATGGATGGATGGATGGATAGATGGATGGATGGATGGATAGATAGATAGATAGATAGATAGATGGATAGATAGATAGATAGATATCTTACCCTCTTCGGCTGGCAATTCTGTGAGTAAAGAAAGAGTTAAAGGGAGATGGAGAAAAAGAAAAATGACGTCATTAACAGCACTGGTACTTTAATTATTAAATTACATTGTAGAGCAGTGATCAATCATTTTTAATTCCCCTACAGTAGCTCTGTTTTTCATTTGCAGCAGTGACACATTGATATTTCCATTAGTACCATTTGTTCCCCATTTCTCCCTGTTCTTCTTCAGCTGCTCACAGCTCAGACCTGTAGACTCATTGACAGTGAAGAAGCCCAAAACCTCCTCCACCGTCTTAGTATGAGCATTATCCATCACTGAGGAGAGGAGACAGAACACATACTCAATAGAAATAAGCAATAATCTTACATCACATGTAAATAAAATATCATATTCTGTCTTCAAATCGCTTTTTCTTACTAACGTGGAGGCCATTATAAAACTGATTGAAAAGTTTGTAGTGTATTATGTAACCATCCTCATTTATAACCACCATTTAAGTTAGGTAATATGGCTGACAAGGTTAGGGTTAGGGTTAGACAAAAGTGTTCTTGCTGTATTTAACATGTTTAGGTTTGACTTTTTCCATGACGTTGTGAAAATGCAATGTTTTCCTCTGACTAATGTTCTTATCAGTTCTTTGTATTTGTCATGTAATGTGATTTTCAATAAGAAATGAAGTATTTCAGTGGATCCACACTGGAATACACTCTTCTTGGTTGTGTACAGAGCACACAGTGTTACAGCATCTGCTGACTGGGGAATCAAATGTTCTGTTAGCCAGGCAACCACACACACTGGAGCCTGCAGAGACACACAGGCCCAGGAGACAAGGAGCTACATCTTTTTTTAGAATGTGCTTCTGTAAATGGCCTCAGACTTTTTTATGTACCTCCAAACACATTTAGTATTTTTCTTGTTTTTGTTATTTTTGATACAACATTGCCTATTGACCCATCAGAAATACTGCCCGACAAGAATTTGTGTCCTTTATAAACAGGTTCGATCCATTTAAGATCATCCAATACACCCAGTATGCTAGTTTTCACCCACTGTAATAATAAATAAATAAAAGTGCCTGTTATTCCCATGACCTGTCCCTACCAACCACCGTGACAATGTTTAAATGGCCCTGTGTAAGCAACATTTTAATATGCCTGTACGAGCTTCATAATGGATCGTCAATGTCGAATACATCATAAGACCCTATTTCCATTGACTGATAAAGGCCCTTAGACAGGTTGTTAGAGGTGGGCCCGTGTCTAAGATAAAACCCCGGAGTAACGCTGTTCCCTATGCACAACACCGAGCGACCGCCCTGCATTATAGACAGGAGCCAACATGATGCTAAAATGTTAACAGTAATAATGAGGACAGGGTCAATTGCTAAACGTCAACCATAAAACATAAACGATTAATTCACCGGTACACACTTTGTGCGGTACACGCTTTTATGCTGTTATTAGGACTAGCCTCGCCTTAACGCTGGGTATTATGGACGACATAACGGTAGAGAGACATGTTGAGTTAGCCGTTGATATAGCTGCATAACAAGCTGGTTATACACTGACACTGTAGGCCGTATTTTAAATGACAGGCAAAACAACAAAACAGGCTAAAGCCTCTGAGCCACAAGCTAGCAGATAGCTGGTGTTTGCAGGTGAAGCTAGCTAACGTACGCAGCTACTTTAGCGCTGCTCCGCCGTTAATCCTCGGAGACTAACAGGTTGCTTACCGGAGTGACGTCTGTCCACCGTCCCAGCACTTTCAGTATGGCACGATATATCTCAGCACCATGCGCATTGAACTAAATTCCCCACAGCAACGGAAAAACAATCTACTTTGAAATTCGTTTTTACCACAGACTGTCGAGATTTACGTTAGTTATACTGTGACAGCTGCTCATATTTCCATATAAACAGCCTACGATTCCCGAGCGGTAAAAATGTTGTTTTTAAAAGAAAATAAGGCTTTTGTAAGGCGAATAATTGTCTAAGTGTGGTCCAAGACTATGCCATACAGACTGCGTGGTATTATCAACCTCCGTCCCGGCTGCGCTCTCTGTCTATGGGTCACTAATACCAGAGACCGAGCATCTTTGCTAATACTCCTACAGGCTAGCTTTACAGCAGCCAATCAAGTCAAGATGACAGCCACATAAAACCACTTCCGGTCTAAACCTTCAAAATAAACATTTCTGCCACATGTCGTGATGTGATCTAAATTTACATGTCATGACATTAAATGTATTTTGAAAAAAACCTTAAGTATTCCACGACCACGGGGAAACTGACAGCTGTATTTCTTCCCTCATCGACCAATTTTGGGCATTCATTTAAAATAAAAGTCGACAGACTTCTCGTGTTTCGCAGCTAAGTTTGTCTATCTTGACGCTTTATTCTGCCGCGTAATTAACGTGATTAAACTGTATATGCGTCGAAGAAAACCAATCAGAGCTCAGAATAAACCAATGGGAGGCCAGCGATTTAGACTGACGTTACACATTAACGAATCACGCTGTAGATTCCTCCTAAATCCAGCCCACGCCCTCGCCCCGTCCTCAGTCGCAGCGATCTCTGGCAATCAGCGGGCGGTGCGCCTGGTGTCGCTCAACTGATGGATATGGGTTCCAATCAGCTGTGAGCTCTGTGTGATTGACGAAACTGCTGTCCAATCAAAAAGCAATACATTTGGGCTATGAGGTTTACGCTTTAAGAAGGTAGGCCTTCTTTTCCTCCTTGTGTATTTCTAAAACAGAACCTGCTAAGTTTGTTCAGCTAAAGCACAATTTATATTTTCTACAATAACATTTATTATTACAGTATAGTGCTTTCTCAGAAAAAATATAACTTTAACTGCATTTTGTAACAAACCCCTGTGAAGTACAATGAGAATAAATAATAGTTGTTTCCCCAATTGTAAAGAGAAACCTAAATATTAGAAGAAATCATGGCCATGTGTTTATAATCAACATTATTTTACGTTTTAATCCTCATATTCACATCTTTACTATCTCACTGACCACTACATAGGCTA
Organism: Eleginops maclovinus; assembly: GCF_036324505.1. Classification (NCBI taxonomy): domain Eukaryota; kingdom Metazoa; phylum Chordata; class Actinopteri; order Perciformes; family Eleginopidae; genus Eleginops; species Eleginops maclovinus. The sequence goes on along the minus strand of NC_086353.1, from coordinate 26,168,266 downwards.
TCACAGACCTTTCATAAAGGCTTAACCCTTTCCATCTCTTGGCAGCGCTGTAGAACACCGTCTCATGAACAGTGTTGAGCTGGGTCAGTTACTGAGGCAAATTGTTTGAATGTGTAACTTTCACTTCATTACTTTATTCCCACAGTGTCTCTCCTTCCATCTTATAACACAACAAAGAAGAAATCAGTAGTTTGGAAGAGTTGTTTTTTTAATAAAAAATGTTAGTATACATGTAGTGTGTAGAAAACTACAAAGAACAAATGCAAGAAAAAGCCAAAAAACTGGATGCTGTGTCATCTTCTGTGTCCATGCTGGGAGATTGACCTCTCCTCTGCTGCCCTTCCTCAGGTTACTCACTTACTATATTTTCCCCTTTCCATTGTTGTTTCCTTATGTACGTTTCTAGGGGCTTAGGATGGAAGGTAAATCGCTCTGAGACACTTTTGTGACTTGTGCTGATATATATTAACTTGGCTTTGGTTTTAATCTGAATTCTTTTCTTGTTCTTACAATGTCTTCTTCACAAAGGATAGTCCCTCCATAAGCTGAAAGATAAAAAAAAAAGCACAATCATTACTAACAAATGAACACAGATCCTATCGATATGAACACGCACTAGTTCAAATGCAGACCAAAATTAACCATAGTTATGAGTTATAAATAATTAAGAAGAATATGAATTGTATACAGATGGATACAGAGGTCATATACTTAACCTTAGTAAAAGTATCATAGAATGATATATACCTCATATCAAGTGATATTCCTGACAGATTGTGTTGCAACTCAGTCATGTATCTTAACTCGTGAATAAGGTAATTAATACACTTTTAAAAAGAATACATTAAAATTTTCGGGAGAGCCTCAGACACCGGATTCAATGATGTTGATATCAGGAAAACCCTAGTCATACCACAATGTCATTTTTTAAATGTTAGGAAGATAGAACATCTGGATTTCCTAATCAGTTGAATTATTATGGAAAGCAGACCAGTAGTCTGCTTGATTGCGGATGTTGACATGTTGAGTATACTGTAGGAGTCAATACAGAGTAAGCGTTGTGTTGTACTTTCCAAACACTGTGTGTGTTACCTCAGGTTGTACTTGGGGTCGGTGTGTGTTTGCAGCAGCAGCAGCTCTCTGATCTCCTCAGGAGGGTTCAGACCATGAAGCTTTGCTCGCTCCCATCTCTGCAGCCGGCTGATCCCTGGAGAAGAAAGAGAGGTTTGATAAATGATTCAGTGTTTTGTGTGATGAAAAGTGACCACTCAAACTTCAAGAACAGAAGATTAAATTAGCAATACTGATGTGTGCGTCTCAACGACAGTGGAGGGCATTATTAGTGCAGTGAAGACTAAATGCAGAAAGTGAAGGTCATTGAACAGCCACTTTGTTTGGCATCCTTTTTGTATGATTTGCTAAATATTGATTAGTACAGCTTAAATTAAAACTGTTTCATGATTGCTACATGAAAATGTGGTAAAACCAGTCACAACTTCAAACTATAATATTGTTTTATTATTTGAATAAACAAGTTTATATTTTCTCATGAGATTACAGAAATACGTTTTAGTCAGTACGTTTTGATACATTAGTACAGGCTTATATCCAGTAGCAACGACATTTTTGCTCTTATTTAAGATTATATAATACATCTATATAATGTTACAGGTTAAAAGAGGAAGGAGTGTTTTTGTGAATCTGTAGAGCTGTCTTTTCATTGTTTTCATGAAGAACGCAGACAGAGTTGTCCAGGGATTAGGGTCCAAATCAGTTTCAAATGATAGAAAAAAAACAACCCCCCCCCCTCAAAATAAAGGCCCAGGTAGAGCAGGACAGGAAAGACTTGAAAAGTGCGGCTGCTTCTGTGGTTCTGTTGAAGGTATTGCTCAGTTTCACCTTAGAACAGTGGGATCGACACAATGTGATATTATAAACTCTAAATCTTACACTTTTACTAACTGTATATTGATTTTAAAATGTTCATTTGGCAAGTATCATATTACCTGCCTCAGCTTCACTTTTCAAAAGGTCAAGAGAAGCTCCACATGGGGGATATCTACATGACTACCTGGTGGTGATTGTGATGTGTGACATGTTCAAACCATTTGTTTTATTGAACTTGTACAAGGCTGTCTATTTTCTTTTTTGTTAGAGCTAGGCAAGCTGTTTCCCTCTGCCTCCATCTTTGAGCTAAGTTAGGCTAACATCATCCTGGACCTGTCTGTACTTGATGCACAAAGAAAAAACAAATATCTGATAAAAGTCATTTGAGTAAGAAAGCAAACACAGTTATGTTCTAACTCTAAAGTCATATTTTTCTTAGGGCATTTTGTGAAACATGACCATCAGTCTTCATTTTATTAAGCACGAGGCGCTTGTTATAATAAAACTGGGCCTGATTGTATGACCTTTTTCATGAAAACCCTTGGTGAAGCACTTTATTTTAAATATACTTGACTACTCAGGGACACCCTGTACACAGATTCAAACCAGTTACAGATATTTGAGTTGACGCTACATTATCAGTGTGTTACCTATGCAGGGCCCAAACCTCCAGTCCAGGTCAAAGTTTCTGAGCGTCCGCAGCTCCTTCTCCTGAGGCGTTTCAGCTCCAGCCTCTGCTCCAACGACAGAATCAGAGAGGGATTATGTGGCAGACAGTATGTTTAATCTCACATTCAAGAATCAGATCAATCTAACACTGCTCTGAAATGGGTAATTATTCAATATAAACAAACTCGAAAATCAAAATTGAATCTTCTTTACAAGATTACTGCTTTATTTATTATAAACTAGACATCAAGTTTTCCATTTTTATAAAGGCTTCTGTCAGATTGTGAATTTTACCGGGGACATATACGGTATGCAGGTATCAGTGGATAGATACCTAAAAACTAAAAGTAACAACAATTAATATTATATATATCAAAACGTGAATATGTTTTTCACAGTCTTTCTGTTTCACTGAGGGGAGAATACACACACACACACACACACACACACACACACACACACACACACACACACACACACACACACACACACACACACACACACACACACACACAGTTTTGACCTTGCTGTGTCGGAGGAGGTGAAGGGGGTCTCTTCGCTTTTCTGGCCCCTCTCTTAGCTTTCTTCACCACCTTGAATGAATCGGTTATCAGCCCGTGCTTGGCGGTCATGGTGACTGATCTGAAACACACGTGTTTGGATGGATTTTGAGCTGATTATTTCCTTTATTATGAAGTGCATCAGTTCTTCTATTGACCTTAGGAAAGTGTTCTTCTAAATTGTAATCAGTAGCCTGTTCACAGCTGCAAAGATTACCTCTTTAAACAAGTGATTTAATATTAGCTGCAATAAAAAATGAATTTACCCATATCACCCCTCCATGCATGGACACTACCCTGCTCACATCTGTGTTAAACAAACATATTTCTGAGCTGGTCACAGATGTTAATCCTTTTGATTTTAATGTACAAAGCAGCCTCTAGTTGCAATTCAAAGTATCCAAAAATGAAAAACATTAAGCGCATTAAGAAATAGTGCAGCAGGAACACGTTATAAAATGGCATTTAAAATCATTAAAAAGCAAAGAGAGTAAAATATACATAAAACAAAAGCTAATGTATAAAATACATGAATACAAGTTACAGTGTGAGATTGAAGAGTTCAATGAAAAGCAGCGGCAAAAAGAAATGTTTCCAGCCTGGATGTAAAAGTAGTAAGAGTTGCAGAGGACCTGCAGGGTTCTGGGAGTTTGTTCCAGATATTTGGAGCATAATAACTGAACGCTGCTTCTCCATGTTTAGTTCTAATTCTGGGGACAGAAAGCTGCCCCGTCCCAGATGACCTGAGAGTTCTGGATGGTTCATAATGTAGCAGGAGATAACAAATGTATTTTGGGCCTAAACCATTCAATGCTTTATAAACCAGCTGCAGAACTATGAAATCAGTTCTCTGACAGACAGGAAGCCAGTGTAAAGACTTCAGAACTGGACTGATGTGATCCACTCTCTCAGTGTAAAGACTTCAGAACTGGACTGATGTGATCCACTCTCTCAGTGTAAAGACTTCAGAACTGGACTGATATGATCCACTCTCTCAGTGTAAAGACTTCAGAACTGGACTGATGTGATCCACTCTCTCAGTGTAAAGACTTCAGAACTGGGCTGATGTGGTCCACTCTCTCAGTGTAAAGACTTCAGAACTGGAGTGATGTGGTCCACTCTCTCAGTGTAAAGACTTCAGAACTGGAGTGATGTGATCCACTCTCTCAGTGTAAAGACCTCAGAACTGGACTGATATGATCCACTCTCTCAGTGTAAAGACTTCAGAACTGGACTGATGTGATCCACTCTCTCAGTGTAAAGACTTCAGAACTGGGCTGATGTGGTCCACTCTCTCAGTGTAAAGACTTCAGAACTGGAGTGATGTGGTCCACTCTCTCAGTGTAAAGACTTCAGAACTGGAGTGATGTGATCCACTCTCTCAGTGTAAAGACTTCAGAACTGGACTGATGTGATCCACTCTCTCAGTGTAAAGACTTCAGAACTGGACTGATGTGATCCACTCTCTCAGTGTAAAGACTTCAGAACTGGACTGATGTGGTCCACTCTCTCAGTGTAAAGACTTCAGAACTGGACTGTTGTGATCCACTCTCTCAGTGTAAAGACTTCAGAACTGGAGTGATGTGGTCCACTCTCTCAGTGTAAAGACTTCAGAACTGGAGTGATGTGATCCACTCTCTCAGTGTAAAGACTTCAGAACTGGACTGATGTGATCCACTCTCTCAGTGTAAAGACCTCAGAACTGGACTGATGTGATCCACTCTCTCAGTGTAAAGACTTCAGAACTGGACTGATGTGATCCACTCTCTCAGTGTAAAGACTTCAGAACTGGAGTGATGTGATCCACTCTCTCAGTGTAAAGACTTCAGAACTGGAGTGATGTGATCCACTCTCTCAGTGTAAAGACTTCAGAACTGGACTGATGTGATCCACTCTCTCAGTGTAAAGACTTCAGAACTGGACTGATGTGATCCACTCTCTCAGTGTAAAGACCTCAGGACTGGACTGATGTGATCCACTCTCTCAGTGTAAAGACCTCAGGACTGGACTGATGTGATCCACTCTCTCAGTGTAAAGACCTCAGAACTGGAGTGATGTGATCCACTCTCTCAGTGTAAAGACTTCAGAACTGGACTGATGTGATCCACTCTCTCAGTGTAAAGACTTCAGAACTGGACTGATGTGATCCACTCTCTCAGTGTAAAGACCTCAGGACTGGACTGATGTGATCCACTCTCTCAGTGTAAAGACTTCAGAACTGGACTGATGTGATCCACTCTCTCAGTGTAAAGACCTCAGAACTGGAGTGATGTGATCCACTCTCAGTGTAAAGACCTCAGAACTGGAGTGATGTGATCCACTCTCTCAGTGTAAAGACCTCAGGACTGGACTGATGTGATCCACTCTCAGTGTAAAGACCTCAGAACTGGAGTGATGTGATCCACACAGTGTTAGTGAGGACTCGAGCCGCAGCGTTCTGAATCAGCTGTAGCTTTCTAATGGATTTCTTAGTGAGACCTGTAAAGACGCCATTACAATAGTCCGTGACTTTACTTAGATTTCTGGCTTTATCTGTTGTTCTGAACATTGCTGATCTTGTACTTTAGTAAAAGTAGAAGTACTCAGGTCTTTACTTGAGTAAAAGTAGAAATACCAGAGTGTAGGAATACTCTGTTAAAGTCCTGCTTTCAAAATGTTCCTCAAGTAAAAGTAGAAAAGTATTCATTCTTCATGTCCTTGTTGCTTTGGAAAGACGGTAAAATGCAGTTAGAACCACTTCACACTCCTCTTCCAACAATGTTATTCAATTACATTGTAATGGAGTTATCCTATTCAACACAGATAGAAGCGTCCCAGTATGCTAATGTTACTTATGGACAGGGCAAGCTGCAGTAAAAGATCTCACACGTCATCATTCGCTATAATAACGTTGTATAACCGTGCTGTTTCTGCACGCACAGCTTTATCAGTCTGCTGAACTTACCTTAACATTTAGAGAATAAAAGCTCCGAAAGATTAAATGTGTGCTATCATCCACTATGCACAGAAGGGACAGACCAAAACAATGACGACGTTTTCTTCTTCTGTCTCTACCAGTGTGCAGTACCGGGCCCCTTCACTGCCGCCTGCCGTTATCTTTTCAGTACTACCGTTAAGCAGCAGGTTACTAACGTAGGCTGCACCCAGAATCAGAAAGCCTGTCCCGCAGCGGGGGAAATGTACACTGTTGCAGCAAGGGGACAGTAGAGACAAAGGCAAAAACTTAGCAGAGTTAGCAGAGAGGCAAGCACATGTTAATAAAGAAAAGAAAATAAGTATACATCCATGGGACAAACATGTAACAGCATTATAAAAAGTAGGCAAAGTGAACATAAAGTAAGGACGAAGCAGCCAGGGACAACATTACTTGTGTGTGAAAATAAAAAAATTATGTTGCACAGTTATCTCTTCAACAACTGTGTAATAGTGGAGTGGCAGCCAGTAATACCCACGAAATGTAGTATATACTGGCAAATATAAGTAGAACAAGCAGTACTAGTAGAGGTATAGTGAAGTATAAGTCCCTCTCATTTCTAAGGAACCATATATCTTTGACTTCACACTCGATGTGTTGCTTAGGACCCAAGAGAGGGCAATGTTGCCTTCAAGTAATTTACATAAATTTAGAGAACCACAGCTGCTTCTCCAGAGGTGGGATGTAAACTTAGTACATTTACTCATGTACTGTACTGAAGTACAATTTTGAGATACTTGTACTTTTACCTGATTATTTGTTGCTACTTTGTACTTGTACTTCTCTACAATTCAGAGGTGAATGGTGTCCTTTTACTCCACTACATTTATTTAATCCCTTTAGTTTCTTTACAGATCTGGATTAATGATGGTAAATATAATCAGCCCTTAAATCAGACTGTAGTTCACCTGGAGTAAATTCAGCAGCTACCCTGCAGTATACAAAGCCATTCAAACTAGCTGCACCTTTACCAGCTCTGAGAACACTTTAATGATCAATCATTATAAAACATATCAGAGATATTATTCTGAAATGGACCAATCACACAATGACTACTTTTACTGTCACTGCTTTAAGTACATTTAGATGAGAGTACTTTCTACTTTCACTGGAGGAACATTTTGAATGCAGGACTTTTACTGTGACAGAGTATTCCTACACTCTGGTACTTCTACTTTACTCAAGTACAAGATCTGAGTACTTCTACTTTTACACAAGTACAAGATCTGAGTACTTCTACTTTCACTTAAGATCTGAGTACTTCTCCCAGCTCTCCGCTTCTCTATACTCTGTGTCTTCCAGAGTCCCAAACTGAGCCTGTCAGACGGTGTAAAGGGGAAAACATCAGACCTTATGATCTCCCAGAAATATGTGTCATGAACACAGGTCAGGTCTTGAAACGTTAAGACTTTGCTCTCATTAAAATCTGATTTTATTGTTTTAAAATCACATAACAACTTAATTCTTCACTTCTCAAAAGACGCAGATGTTTAAGATATATGTGGAATGTTAAGAAAGTTATAGCATCAGTGTATAAAACTCCCCCGTTAGTTGGACTATTCCATGTGACCCCTAGCCAGAATTACAAGTGGTCTCAACCATGTGGTGCAATTTCGCAACGTGCACTTGCTGTTCAGTGGAAGCAAGCACACTGATGGCGATCGGACTGTCACTATTGTGTTATAACCGCATAACTGTGTTATAGTGTTGGCAGAGTCGGTGTTGTGGACATGCGTGTGCGTGCATGGAAAATAGACCACACACACACACACACACACACACACACACACACACACACACACACACACACACACACACACACACACACACACACACACACACACACACATTCACACATTCACACACATGTACACACAAACCCACACGAAAGAACACACCCTGTATAACACGCTAAACCTATATCAATGTTCAGTTCATCACTCTGCGATAAAGTCTGTTAAAGTTGGAACTGCCTGTGGACAGCCGTTCTTCCTCACAAGTCGTTGGACCCTTCTTACAGAGGATAGGAAATCAAGCTGCAGCACAACCAAAACTTTGCACGCACCGTGTCCTCCACAATCAGCCTTATTTTTTTCCTTAATGGACCTTATCATGATTAGGGTTAATGCAGTGTGCATTTACATACTTTACAGCAAAAATATCTATAAGCAGGGTTCGAAATAACGACACGCCCGCAAGCCCGGGTCTAGTAACTTTCTTACCGGGCTAGTAACTCTATGCACTTGCCTGCCCGTGTGTCTGGCAATTTTACAGCCCCTTTGCACGGAGCGTCTATTACAAGCATTACGGCCGTCATCGCGAACCTATTTTTGCTATTGTAAACCTCTCTTGCACAACATAAGATTGGTCTTATTTCGCACACGCTGCATTCGTGTCTTATTAATTTGTTTATTCAAATGTTTTTGTCCCTTCTGATAACCCGTAGGGTTCATGCTGTGTGTTGCCCACGATAACATGTAATAAAGTTAGCGTTCAATCTTATAGGTAAGCCACGTCATTTTACGGTGAACATAATCTTGGTTTTAGAAGTTAAGGTCACACAGGAGTATATTTGTAATGAGTTTGCCTGAATGCTAATCGTGTACACTGTTAAATGTTGGGTGATTTGTATAACTAGCACTTTTAAATCATTTGTAAAACATAAAAAATGGATGGAGATGTCAATGAGGAGATGTTAGATCTAGCAGTGACATACGGTGAGGTTCGTGGCTGGCGAGGCAGACACTTCCACTTTCAGTCAGATTTACGAGTAGGCCTATCTTAATCACTATAAAATCTGCCATTTTGACGAACAAGGTCATAAACGTCAAAGACATAACGTAGCCTCATAACGTAGCTCAGATCAACGGCAGAACAAGCATAACCCCGACTGGTGCGCTCTCGCACGTCCCCCTCATTGAGGCAGAGCTAGCTACTGTGTTTGCCTCCCTTCTGCGTTTTCACTGCAGTTGATCTAGTAATGGCCCTATTCACTTTTGATTTTATTTAAGGTTTGTCTTAGGGATTTCGCAGATTATTATACAAAAAAACTCCAAACTCCATACACCCACCATAATAATAATAATAGGCCTATAGAAAAAAAAATGACTATAACAAGTCAACAAGTTTAGTAGTCCAAGGGCTTGGCCCTATACCACATTTAGCTCTGCCTCCTCTGCCTCCCCTGACTGCAAGTCTGTGAGTAATAGTAGTAATATAATCAGAACTAGCATTAAATGTACTGTATAAAGAATGAATAAATACATGTTCACAATCAATCTTATAGATGCTGTGCAAGAGAGGTTGACAATAACAAAGCAAAATCATGCTCCGTCAGTGGTGTGGTCTCACGCCTAACCAACCACCTGAAAAGAAAAAGAAAATGGATTTAAAGGAAGTGAATAAGGCATACGATGCCACTAAAAGGAAACGAAGTGTAGTGCCTGCATGGAAAGCAGAATTTCCTTGGTTGATTGTGGACGAAAGTGAAACTTTATTCTGCCTGCCATGTCAAACTGTATACGGCCCCCATGCTGAAACCCAACAACAGAGGGATATCTTCAGAAAGCGAAGTCAAGGTTCCTTTGTCAAAGGGTGTCAAAACCTGAAGCATGACACTTTAGTCTGTCACCAACGATCTGACGGCCACAAGGAAGCCCAGGAGAAGTATGAGGCCAGGAATAAGAAGAAAGGTGAGAGCATAGCCGAGAAGACCATTGAGACTTTGAATACTAAAGTATTTCAGAAGCTCAAGATACTCTTCATAAATGCCCACGCCCTTGCCATGCACTGCAGACCAGTTTCTGATTTCAAATGGATGTGTGAAATGGATGAGAAGAAGGGCCTGGATCTCGGCAGCACCTACAGAAATGAAAAGAGCTGTAAGGAGTTTTTGGTTGCTATAGCCGAAATCACCCGTCTAGCAATTGAAGACAAGGTAAAGAGTGCTAAGTTTATCACAATAATGTCCGACGGATCAACAGATGTCTCTGCCACTGAACAAGAGATTGTTTACTTGCACTTTGCAGTGGATGGCAAGACTCACTGCAATTTCCTTGGACTTGTACAGTGTGACAAACCAGATGCCAATGGCATCTATGATGCTATAATGCAAGCTGTAAAGCTCCCGGGGATCCCAAAGGAAGAAATGATGAAGAAGATTGTGGGATTTGCTGGCGATGGGGCGGCTGTCAACACCGGGAAAAAGGCTGGGGTGATCGCTCTCATGCGGGAAAGAATCAGTGGAGACATACTGATGGTGCAGTGCATGGCCCATAGGGTGGAATTGGCCTTCAAAGAAGCCATGAAACAAGCCTCTTTGTTCATCAAAGTCTATGTCCTCCTGGATGCTCTGTACAAGCTTTACAGGATCCCTAAACAGGCCGCTGGTTTGAAGGCAGCTTTCAGTACCACCAACATCTCCAAGATCTGGCCTGTCCGAGTTGGAGGAACGCGCTGGGTTAGCCATACCCACACAGCACTGCAAAACATGTTGCGTGGTTACCGTGCAATTGTTCTTCATCTCAGTCAAGTAAGACATTTGATAATAATAACATGTTATTAACAGCCCGATGAATTTTCTGTTGTATGAATGATATCATCTGATATCCACTGTGGCAACATATTGAAATACATTTTTGTAAATTGAAATTAAAAAAAATATTAAATGAATTGCAGGTTGCCACCACCAGGACAGCTAGTGGTATGCAAGCAAAGGCAAAAGGTCTCCTGAAAACGCTGCGCTCCAAAGATGCCATGAGTTTTGCCCACTTCCTAAGTGACATTCTGGCCGTTCTCTCCAAACTGTCGAAGACGCTGCAGCAGAGAGAAGTTTGTACCTATCATGTACATGAAGCACTGAAGGCCACAATGACCAGCATCAACAAATTCAAGGACCGGTAATATAGATACATTGCTCATTAAATCATGAAGTCATTTCCTGCTCTAATTAGTTGTTTAACCACTTGCTTATTTACGTAAATGCTCTTTGCTATTGCTGGTTCTTTTGTAAATCACAACTGTTTTATGCCTTTATTTTTGGTGGTGATGGTTTTGGTGCTGGTTTCACTATTTCAGGGCAGGACCTGAGCAGCGGAAACTCCAGCAGGGAGACTGTAACTCCTTTGAAGGTCAGACCCTAACAGGGGTAGACTACTCTTCAGGCCAGATTGAGAAGGTCGTTGAGGCATTGGTTGGTTCACTAGCCCGGAGATTCAGTGACATGGGAGGTGAAGTCCTCAAAGCTACAAAAATAGCGGACATGCAGTCATGGCCTCAGGAGCATGAAGATGATTTTGGGGATGACTTCATTGGAGTGATTATCGACCACTACAGGGAGCACTTCGACAATGTTGGAGTAGATGTAAGTGCAATCGAAGCAGAGTGGACCTCCCTCAAACAAGCATTGTACGAAAACCAGGGGAACAAGATTCACTCCATGTCCTGGCCATCTGTGTTTGAGCTTTACAAGAGCACGTTTCCAAATATCCTGCATGTAATTGATCTGGTCTTATCACTCCCTGCCGCCACCTCTGAGTGTGAGAGAGGATTCTCTCAAATGAAGATTACCAAGTCCCAGTACAGGAATAGACTGAAGGCTACCACCATGACAATGCTCATGACAATTCAGCTGCACTCAGAACCTACAAAGGATTTTGATCCATCATCTGCCATTCACCAGTGGAATCAAAACCACAATCGCAGACCCAACTTCATGGAGGGAAGAAAGAAAGGCAGAATGGCAGCTTTGGAGGGAGCCAAACAAGTGCAGGAAGAGATTGATGCAGTTGACGGAGTGGATGGTGCTCAAATGGTTGCTGAAGCTGCTGGGGGTGCAGTAGTTGAAGCTGAAACCAAGGAGATAAACTCTGTTGACTCAGACTGGTTTACAGACATGGAGGATAATGTAGATTCTGACGATGGTGAGATGGAAGATAGAGGTCTTGTTGGTGAGGATGAGGAATGATTGTGGTAGTCTGTTGTAGACCAATTACTACTGCTATTACAGCAAGTATTACGGTTTGTATTACCATTTTGCCTAAATGAACTGATGTTGATCGTTTGATCCACTGCTAATATTGTTCATGTCCCTTGTTCTCAGTCTGTTGTTCTACTTTAATAAATTATTGTTTGTAATCTGCTGTGTTTTTTCTTTGAAGAAAATGTAAAGCGCTGTCACTTATCCCAGCCTAAAGTATACTGATAATACAATCATGCCAAAAATAGCTGAAAACACAAATACAAAATAACAATAATGTCCAATTTGATCTTTTCTGAGCTGAAAGTCCGCCAAATCGCTTTTTTTATTATTATTATTATGAAAATTGTGGTGTATGATGTGAAAACGTGATGCGCGTGCCTACGACATACATTGATTTGCTTGGTCTAGTAACTTTACACCAGGGCTAGTAACTTTTGAAAGTTACTAGCCCTGTGGTCTAGCTCCTATTTTGGCCGAATTTCATACACTGCTATAAGAAAACAATGATTTCTTTCAAATATTTTTTAGTAACAACAGTGTTTTCGGGGAGGTGAATATAATATAACACTTATTTTACCTGCCCCTTAAAAAAGTAACAAAAAATGAAAAAAGTTGCTTACAATTACTTACACCCGGGTGCAAATAGCATTGTTGACCACAGAAACTTGGGTTTTAAATAGCATCAGCCTTATTTGAAACATGAAATAAAAAGTACAATAAAAAGCAATATTCTGTCAATCAAAGTTGCTTACAATTACTTACAGAAACATTACAACAGAACACAATAAAAAATGATCTTCATACTGTCTGATAAATCCTTTGGCAAAGACCATTGTGCCTCAAACATATTGACTATTGACACCGGGTTTATATAGCATTGTTGACCATAGGTGTAAATAGCATTGTTTACTTTAGACAACCAGGTCCAAATAGCATTTTTGACTATAGACTGCATATACTGTAGCATTAGCCTTATTTTTTACCTTAAGATAAACCTTATCATGTTTAGGTTTAATGCAGTGTGCATTTACATACTTTACAGCAAAATATCTATAAGTAAACAATGATTTCCTTCAAATATCTTGCAAATAGCATACATTTCCTCATACCTCCAAATGTATATGTATTTACCTGCAAACAAAGGAATTATGGAATAAAAGATTACATGTTGAAGTGATTTAAAGTATGTGTCCGTGGCAGTTAATTATATGCAAGCGCCTGGGGGAGATAAAGAAATGGTTAGAGTCACTGAAGCATCAAGACACATTGGTTTTTGTGTACTTAATAGCAAAGTTCCTTTGTCATGTTACAATGTCTGTAATAGAACTGGGGAGCATTGTCTTTGATCTTCTCTTAGAAGTGTGATGTTTGCCAACTCTGAGAGCTGTGTGGTTCACGCTACATAGCAGTTATGTATACTTGTATATTGATTGTTCTTTCTCCATGATAATCTGTTGAGAGTGAAGCTCCACTCTTCACCACTTCCACCCATCAGACAGAGAGAAGAAGACAAGTACTTTACTTTAATTTGGTTTCCCATTACCACAAAGTGGTTCGGGGACGTGATAAGTGTACTGGCATAATCTTTTTATTGCTTCCACCATATGGATGGATGTACTCTTTACAATAACATTAAGGTGATGGTGATGGAAGTTAACATAATGATGAGGACTTTGATGATGGTGACAGGAAGGTAGAGGACAACAGCAGCTCCTTTCTTTCTCTTTCTTTTTTCGTGAATGTCATAATCAATACAAATCCTTTTGACCAGTTCTGCATCCGTATTTCTTGGTTTTCCCCTCCATGTCTTCCTTATCCCTCCATCCAGATAGATCACTTAGTGTATGATCTAATTTAAGGTGCGTGTGTGTGTGTGTGTGTGTGTGTGTGTGTGTGTGTGTGTGTGTGTGTGTGTGTGTGTGTGTGTGTGTGTGTGTGTGTGCATGTGTGTGTGCCTGATGTTTACTGCTGGAGAGAAATACCTCTTTTTTGTAACAAAATATAAAAAAAAACGTTATTATGATTGTGTTTTTACATGGCAGTTTGTTTTAATATGAGCTCTCGATCTTTAAGCAACTACAGTAAAAATCAAAGATAGAATTAATCTTTGTTGTTATGTGCTACCTTCATTGACAAAGGGTTCCTGAATACATATGGGTCCAAGCATAAAGCCCTGGTGAGCTTCACTGTATCTCCAATCTCAAGCTCTGGTCCCTTGGTCCCCTCATCTTCATTACCTACATGCTGCCCCTCAGTCACATTATACGCCACCATGGCCTAAATTTCCACTGTTATGCCGAAGATGACCCTACACCTCCAACAAACCTGCTACACCCTCACACCAAGCATCACGGTTAGAAATTCCTGGTACCACATTAAATTCCTCAAACTAAACAGCCACCAGGGAATAGTAAACCCGCTTTCCATCCAACTCTATGATCTGTTTTTTCTTATTGGAAAAAGAAATAGTATCTTTCTACTATTCTTCATCCTGGTTCTCATCTCATCCAATGGCAGTCCATTATCGGCTGCTGTTTAATGGAGCTATTCAGAGGGTCGAGGCTTGGACTGAAAACAGCTTTGATTGAATTACAGTGAAATGTTATATCTTGGATATGGTTGGTGGTGTGTGTTGGGATGAAGAGACTGATCCACAGGCCTGATAGCAGCCATTTATACTCAGTGAGATCTGCTCCACTCGTTGTGGTAAACATTCAACATGATGGATTTAATGCACATTGAATCATAAAATATTTGACACAGAATTGATCTGTTACATTAAACTGATTGTGCAGGGCAATTGTGAAATCCGGAAATGGTAACAATGGGATATTTTATTATTTTCATTTTAAGTGATTTATGTTAACAATGCTAAGAGTTTCCATCTAGGTTGACTGTTGATTTCATTATCCATTTATTCTGTTTTGCGCAGAAATCGAAAGACCGAAGAATATATATTCTCTTATAAAATGATCTCATACAACTTAAGTATTAATTTGTATTTGACTAAACCCTGAAAAAACCCCCCCACAAGAATGAAGCTCAGTGAGTTACAAACTGCCTCGACACATGTAAACTTATCGTGCGCTGCCCAGTGAATGTTCAGTCCATGAAGGAGGAGAGTTTACCTAGCACTCTTCTTTGTTAGCTTGTTCTGCAATCTGTCAGTTGTAGGTGAGCCGGGCGATAACGTTTCTTTGCTGTTGTGTAATACTGCATCATTGTGCAGTTTGCAGTAAGCCAATTGCTCCTTAGTTTACCTTCCGGTTAGCCGCACAGCGCTAGTTTCTTGGTGCTCTTGATGCGTGAATTTTCCATCTAAAGTTAGTACTTTTATTGTACTTGTATTAGAGACGTGTCAGTTGTCTGTGTTTGTTTTTAGAGCGTGTCAGGATGGATCCCTTGTCTTTTTATCCGGCAACTAACTCTACCTGCGGGTACAAATAAAGAACCTGAACCTGAACCTGAACCTGAACCACCCCAAATCTTTAATTTGTCCACCTTTCGCCCCACAGAGCTTGGAACGGTTACCACAGCTTTTTATATAGACCATATTTCACAACTACTTTGGTGGGTTTTGGTATGGAAGCCGGTTTGTGCCACAAAAGAAAAAAAACCCTCATTATTATGACTTACTATCTCATCATTATGACTTACTATCTCATCATTATGACTTACTATCTCATCATTATGACTTACTATCTCATCATTATGACTTACTATCTCATCATTATGACTTACTATCTCATCATTATGACTTACTATCTCATTATTATGACTTACTATCTCATCATTATGACTCATTATGACTTACTATCTCATTATTATGACTTACTATCTCATTATTATGACTTACTATCACATTATTATGACTTACTATCTCATCATTATGACTCATTATGACTTACTATCTCATCATTATGACTTACTATCTCATCATTATGACTTACTATCACATTATTATGACTTACTATCTCATTATTATGACTTACTATCTCATTATTATGACTTACTATCTCATTATTATGACTCATTATGACTTACTATCTCATCATTATGACTTACTATCTCATCATTATGACTCATTATGACTTACTATCTCATCATTATGACTTACTATCTCATTATTATGACTCATTATGACTTACTATCTCATCATTATGACTTACTATCTCATCATTATGACTTACTATCTCATCATTATGACTTACTATCACATTATTATGACTTACTATCTCATCATTATGACTTACTATCTCATTATTATGACTCATTATGACTTACTATCTCATCATTATGACTTACTATCTCATCATTATGACTTACTATCTCATTATTATGACTTACTATCTCATTATTATGACTTACTATCTCATCATTATGACTTACTATCTCATTATTATGACTCATTATGACTTACTATCTCATCATTATGACTTACTATCTCATTATTATGACTCATTATGACTTACTATCTCATCATTATGACTTACTATCTCATCATTATGACTTACTATCTCATTATTATGACTCATTATGACTTACTATCTCATCATTATGACTTACTATCTCATCATTATGACTTACTATCTCATTATTATGACTTACTATCTCATCATTATGACTTACTATCTCATTATTATGACATACTATCTCATTATTATGACTCATTATGACTTACTATCTCATCATTATGACTTACTATCTCATTATTATGACATACTATCTCATTATTATGACTCATTATGACTTACTATCTCATCATTATGACTTACTATCTCATCATTATGACTTACTATCTCATTATTATGACTCATTATGACTTACTATCTCATCATTATGACTTACTATCTCATTATTATGACTCATTATGACTTACTATCTCATCATTATGACTTACTATCTCATCATTATGACTTACTATCTCATTATTATGACTTACTATCTCATCATTATGACTTACTATCTCATTATTATGACTTACTATCTCATTATTATGACTTACTATCTCATCATTATGACTTACTATCTCATCATTATGACTTACTATCTCATTATTATGACTTACTATCTCATTATTATGACTTACTATCTCATCATTATGACTTACTATCTCATTATTATGACTCATTATGACTTACTATCTCATCATTATGACTTACTATCTCATCATTATGACTTACTATCTCATCATTATGACTTACTATCTCATCATTATGACTTACTATCTCATCATTATGACTTACTATCTCATCATTATGACTTACTATCTCATTATTATGACTTACTATCTCATTATTATGACATACTATCTCATTATTATGACTTACTATGACTTGCTCTTGCAGCACCCTTCGTGAAGATATCATCTACTATTCAAAAGAGAAAATGTATTAAAGTACTGTTACACATGTGGTTTTTGGCCTAATGATATATAGATAAACACTAAATATAGCATGCACTGTTTGGATGGCCGAATTGCCTCGCTAGATGTAGGTGTCTAACGTAACTTTTCTTGCTATATTTCATACAGTGGTAGCCTACTGTGTTCAACTGAAGTACTTATTAAAGTAACATTAACAATTCCGATTACAATGTGTGCGTGAGTACTATAGTTGTTGTTTTCAGGTGTTAAAAGGTAAACACAGCAAACTGCAATTAGCGGTTAACTGGAAGCGGATCAAAGCCTCGGAACGATGCGCACTTTATCATTCAATTAATTAAGGACCGTTTTTAGTTTTGACTCAATTTTGACAGGATTCATACCGTGGACGCTTATATAGTAAATGGAGAAAGTGTCAAACAGGTCCGTTCAAACACACTAGCTTTCAGAGGCGAGCAAGTTAATGTGCATTGATAATGAGCTAATGGTAAATAAGATGATACACCATGGTTATTTAAAACGTGTTCAAGCTTGCAAAAGTTTGTTTACGTCGTATTTATAAGCCACAGCTTATTTTACTGCTTCACAGTTCACACAGACCAAATGTTGATTCTAATTTACACTGTGGGGCGGACTGGCCATCTGTGAGTTCTGGAGAGTCCTAGAACGGCCAGCAAACATGAAATTATAATATATCTTATTTATTTAAACATCACCACTTAAGTTGTACACTGAGAGGTGACAGCGCTAAGCAAATGTTAGGTTCTTACTCGCCAAGTAAAGATATCTTTGATAATATTATGAGTTCAGATTTAGGCGTTGTTATTATGATCATAGACTATGAATAAAGATTGTGACACAGCTGCTGCGGGGTCCTGCATTTCCGTGTGCAGTAATAATTTCCTTATTTGTGAATCCGCGTCTAAAGTAGTCTTCAATTATATTATCTATTTGTTCAGCGAAGTGTTTCCCACACACTTGTTTCTGTTGCTTTGGTGCAAATGGATGAAAGCTCATTGGACCATTTCTCGTATGAGACAGTAAGTCAGAATTATGAGACAGTAAGTCAGAATTATGAGACAGTAAGTCAGAATTATGAGACAGTAAGTCAGAATTATGAGACAGTAAGTCAGAATTATGAGACAGTAAGTCAGAATTATGAGACAGTAAGTCAGAATTATGAGACAGTAAGTCAGAATTATGACTTACAGGATACATTTTTTATTTTCTGTGACGCAAATATGCTTCCATACTTTGGCGTAGGTACATCACAAAGGTCAATACAACTTCCAACCATTTTCCCTGAACCCAGATGGAACTTTTTTAACTCTCAATACTTTTTGATATTTGACTTGATTTCTTTCAGTCTTTGTTCAAAAAACGTGACCGTTATTGTCCTCGGTGCACTGAGCCGAAGGAAGGAGGGGGACTGTGGGGAGTGGTTTAGATTTTGGAGTGGGGAAGCAGAGGAGTAGACGTAGAAAAAGAGAGACAGTGTGAGCAGAGGGAGATAGAGAGAGCTGTTTATTTCTCATTGAGTCACCATCATACCTGACGTTACAGCAAGAGAGCATAAACTGAAGACTGCTGTCACTGATCTGCAGGGATTTGTTTTCCATGAAGAAGAGGGGATCCAGCTCTTGGTTATCTGGATTCTACTTTTGGACCTAAAATATATTTTTTCTTTTCATTTTTCAACTAAATATATTAAGGAAGATGTCAGCTACATTTGGGTACCGCAATCTTTGATTTCAGCCTTTACATCCATTATCCATACATAGTGGACTTTTTTCATACTTCCATTGATTGCTTCAGATACAGAAAATCAAGCGCTCTTGTTTTTACTCACACACATACTGCTAGAATGTGGTCTTGTATTAAAGACTTCTTCACCTATGAAACCACCAAGTCAGTGGTAGTGAAGAGCTGGACCATCGGCATCATCAACCGCGTCGTCCAACTCCTCATCATCACTTATTTCATTGGGTGAGTATTTTGCTTCATTGTAGTATTTCATAATTAAACAGAATACATTTGTTCTGGTCGGATTAAACATCAGCAGCTTCAGTGACAGAAATGTTTGTCAGACATTAATGACTATGTAATTGATTGAGTGTGTTGGCATCTGCTAACCTCAGTCTGCTTCCCAAACACACAACAGCAAACAGGATAGCACTGGCAAATAGACTCAGAAAAAACCCTTAGCAGCAACATCGTCAAGCATCTCCTAAAGGACCAGAACCTCCTTAGAAAATATAGTGCTTTTAATCCGTTGAGTTCTGTGTTAATAATCAATCCCACGTAAATGATTCCTTCACAATGTCTAAACTGACCCTCTGGATGGATTAAGGGGTTAGGGTATTTTTTTAAAGAGGCTCTACAACAATCTTTTTCAGGTGTATATCAGTATGTAGAGTCTCTCCTGGGACATGTCTCCATGCTTTAATGTTCAAAAAGCTCTTTATTTTTCTCATACTGCCTGTGCTGCAGCACCTCTTTTCACCCTCTGTCTGAAACCAGAGCCCAGTCTGCTCTGATTGGTTAGCTGGCCGGCTCTGTTGTAATTGGTGAACCACTTAGAGATGCCCCCACCCTTAGCCTATCACTTACTATGTATTGGAGCGCTAGCCACTAGAAGCACAAGCTTTACACTAGCCACTCCATCCGTATTGTACAGTTGGTTATTATATTGTCTGTCAGTGGCTTGTTGTTTTATAGCTTGTGACATAGATATGAAGCATTTGCACAAACCTTTTCTGAGTTAGGTTGCAGTACAATCATATTATAATCATCTATTACAAAACAGTTTGCATTTCCTGGTAATAGTGTTTGGAAGTTAATCAAGGTTATCCAAAAAAGCGTCTCTGTGGTCGTTATACACAGCCAGGCCTGAGAAACACCCATTAACTCAAATAAATATATTCAACATCACCCTCTGTTTGGGAAACCAACAAAATCCCATTGCAGAGTGGATCTAATAAACAAAGATGAATACTCTTAACATTCGAGAATTTAGATTTGTCCTATGTTTCTTCTAGGAGAATGGATTGGACCCTTTAGGGTAATATTTGCATTCATGTAAAACAGTGAAGAACCAAAATGTTAGGAGGTGAGGGGTTTAAGAAATTGTAAAATACAGCAAAAGTCATAAACTCGTTTGGAAGGGCTCAAGAACGAGAATTCTGCAAATATGCCATTTACCTGTCACGTCCTCCTTTGAGCTTTGACCACAGTTTAGTATGTTTCTGTCACATTCAGTGGATTCCTCATTGACATAAACATTACTGCCCTTAATAGTTTGCTTCCTAAGGATTCTACCTATATTCATAAATATAAGTTATTTTCTGAGAATTGTCAGTGTCTTGTTACATTGTTCATTATACTTTCCATTGCTATCGACACGTTTGATCTCAAAGAGTTTGGGTAAAGTTCCAAGTTATCAGCCAGCAATTGCCTAACTGTGGTTTTAATTTCCTGGCATGACTCATATCTATCAACAGGTACCCATTGATGAAAATATTGTTGGTCCATTTTTCTGGTGTGTGTGTGTGTGTGTGTGTGTGTTGTGTGTGCTTCAGGTGGGTATTTGTCAATGAGAAGGCCTATCAAGTGAGGGACACAGCTATAGAGTCCTCAGTGATGACCAAGGTGAAGGGCTTTGGAGTCTACAACGACAAGCTGATGGATGTTGCAGACTACGTCACTCCAACACAGGTAGTGATGGACAGGTGGATGGATGATTGACAGCAGGACACAGTGATGGAGATATGCTCTATATGTCTCCACAGGGAGCTTCAGTCTTCTGCATCATCACCAAATTGATCACGACGGAAAACCAAGTCCAGGGACACTGTCCAGAGGTCTGCTTCTGTCATTAATTCAATACTACACCCATTATTTGTGCCTAGTATTCGGAATATAAAGAATGTACTTGAGTTTAATCTTGAGGTACTTGTACTTTACTTGAGTACTTCCTTTTTGTGCTACCTAATACTTCTGCTATATTTCATCTCAGAGGGAAATGTTGTATTTGATACTGCACTTCATTCATTTGACACTTGTGGTTACTCGTTACTTTTACATCAATAACGTGATGTGTTTATGTTTCTGCAAATCTATTTGTTCGTACAAAAAGTATACAAAATGTGCTTCAGAACAACAACATAGAAAACTTCTATATTTAATAATAACTGATAATAATACAATAATATTATATTTTATAATAATACAAAACACTTAAAAGAGCCATTCTGTATATTGACTTGTTTGACTTTTTAAAACTCAAGGTCATTTTGCAAATCATGCTTCTGTACTCTTATTAAAGTAACATTTGGAACTTGTGAAAGAGTATTTTTAAGCTGTGGTATTACTACTTTTACTTAACTAAAGTACATCAATCGGCCACAACATTATGACCACTTGCCTAATATTGTGTAGGTCCCCCTTTTGAGGTAAAAAAACAGCCCTGACCCGTGGAGGCCTAATCGTTTAAGACCTGTAAGTTGTGAGGTGGGGCCTCCATGGTTCAGACTTGTTTATCGAGCACATCCCAAAGATGCCCGATGGATTGAGATCTGGGGAATTCGGAGGCGACACCTTGAACTTGTTCCTCAAACCATTCCTGAAACATTTCTGCAGTGTGGCAGGGCGCGTTATCCTGCTGAAAGAGGCCACTGCCATTAGGGAACACAGTCTCCTAGAAGTGGTAAGCATGGGCAACCTGACCAGTACACAGCCCCATACCAACAGACTGTGATGCTCTGTGTGTTCTGACACCTTTCTAACAGAACCAGCATGAACTGTTCCAGCAATTTGAGCTACAGTAGCTCTTCTGTTGGATAGGAACACACGGGCCAGCCTACGCTCCCCACAAGATAAATCTTGGCCGGCCATCACCCTGTCGCCAGTTTACCGGTTTTCCTTCCTTGGACCACTTTTGGTAGGTACTGACCCCTGCTGACCACAGAACCCCCCACAAGAGCTGCAGTTTAGGAGAGGCTCTGATACAGTCGTCTAGCATCACAATTTGTCCCTTGTCAAAGTCGCTCTCATCCTTATGCTTGCCCATTTTTCCTGCTTCCAACACATCAACTTTGAGGACAAAGTGTTCACCTGCTGCCTAATATCCGCCCAGGAGCCACTCTAACAAGATAATCACTGTTCCACCTGTCAGTGGTCAAAATGTTATGGCTGATCGCTAGATATTAACTTTAAAACAGTGTCAAAAAACTGTGATTCTCCAAAATCAACTCTCCAAATTCCCTCTCTTTACATGCTAAACAGTCCACTGTGTACACTAGCTAGCTTTTAACTGTGTGTGTGTGTGTGTGTGTGTGTGTGTGTGTGTGTGTGTGTGTGTGTGTGTGTGTTACCCAGAGTGAGAGGAAGTTTAATTGTACCCACGACAGTAACTGTACAAGGCTCCGTAACAAGCCAGGAAGTTATGGTGAGGTCTTCTGCCTTTTCTTCTTCTTACTGTACATATCAGTGTGTAATTAGAGCTGGTGTTTACATTTACACATGTACCCTGGTTTTGCAGATTGCATAAAATATATATTTGTTCCTGCTCAGGAATTCTGACCGGGAAATGTGTTCCTTTCAATGGCACCATCAAGATGTGTGAGATAAAAGGATGGTGCCCGGCTGAGATCGACACCATCAAGACGTAAGGCGAGGCTGTGCTTGAGACAGAGAGCTTTACTATCTCCGTTCTGTAACGCTAATATTTAGAGAGAACAGTGTTATCCTGATCGCAAAGTCATGATGAGCTGTTCAAGAGCGAAACCCCCTCTGGAAAGAACACAGGGATTTTAGCCTTTGAAGACCATTTACATGCACAACAACCTATAGAACACACTGCAGGGAAGGAAACCCCATAATAGGACCTCTTTAAAATCACTGCTGTTTACATGTCCATCTGTCTTTTCTCTTCTTCATGGTCTTCCCTTCGCCTCTCTTTCAGTACGCCAATGATGGAAGTGGAGAACTTCACCATTTTTATTAAGAATAGCATCCGCTTTCCAACCTTCAACTACACAAAGTACGACAATTATGACGATACTGACACTACGTAGGACCTGTTGATATGCTGACTGTCATCATGATGTCTGTGTGTGTGCAGAGGGAACTTCCTACCTACCATCACTGACGATTACATCAAAAAGTGTAACTTTGACATGGTCAACAACACCTACTGCCCCATCTTCAGAGTGGGAGACGTGGTCCGCTACGCTCAGCAGAACTTCACCAAACTGGCTGACAAGGTACAGTCAAGATACATTTGCAAGGTTTAGTTTAAAGGCATTAATTAATTAATTAATTACATCTTCTGTCTGTTAATGTACGTATATACAGCTCCGGAAAAAATGAAGAGACCACTCCACATGTTTCTTAAATCTTTATCTCTACATGTATGGCAGCCATTCCGGTGTCTGTTGAATTCCATCACAGAGAAATGTTGACAGTAGTTTATAGAATACAATACTTTTTTTTTTTTTAACTCAAAGATATACCTATAAATAATGAAACAAGAGAAAATGATAATGCTGAAGTGGTCTCTTAATTTTTTCGCCGGTTGTACTAGATGTTAAGGCCCGATATATGGTTCAACGTCGACGCAACGCAAGGTACCTTAGGGTCCTTTCATAGTCTATAGTACTTGTGTAGCAGAATGTGTAGTCCAGATTTTTGTAACGCAATGCACGCGCGACTGCCATTTCACGCGTCTCAGATAGGGGCGCTGATGAGAATTACTGTACTGTACTGTATTAAATCGCTATTAACAGAAGAAGTAGCCTACTACCATGGCTGACAACGAGGAGCGTCTCTGTGAATTAGTTCGTGTGCACAAGCACCTTTATGATACTGCGAGCGCTTCACATTCAGACAGAAACGCAGTTGAAAATGCATGAAATAAATAGTGCTGGACCTAGATATCGATGTTGATATCATTAAAAAAAAGTGGAAGCAGATGAGGGACCGGTTCGTGTGAGCCCAGAAAAAATGGAAGCAGGCAGCAAAAAGTGGGGCGGGGCAGCTGTGTTTCAGCTACCCTGCAATACTTTCTCGTCTCGGTTGGCTTGCTGAGTACATGAAGGTGACAGACAAGTCACCGGAGACTCTGCTACCCCCTGTTGGATGAGCGGTGTATCGCGTCTGACAAGGCACAGCGCAGCAACTGACGCGAGTTCAGTATGTACTAAAAATACGTGCGTGATCCTTTCGTTTACAACTGCGTCCGCGTAGCTTGCGTAGACTATGAAAGGTACCCGTTGCGTCGTTGCAGGCCCTCCTTGCATTGTTTCATGTACTTCACAAAAATTGTAACCTTGCCTCGAGGCTATGCAGCCGTAAGGGCTGTGATTGGTCCACTAAAACAACAAACAAATACAACGAGCGATGACGATAGACGTCAAAAGAATCTTGGTCAGTCTTTACAGAAAACATTGTGCCCCCTACCGTTATGGCGATGAATTGCATTGCGTCACGTAAACCCGAAGCAGAACTATAAATGTACACGGCTGCGTCCACGCGTCTGCGTGGTGGTTGCGTTACGTCGACGTTGAACCATAAATCGGCCTTTATTCAGACAGGGTTGAGGACAAACGCATTCATCCACGTGACTCTGTCATTTTAAAATGTGTGCCAGGGTGGAGTGATTGGGATAAAGATCGGCTGGGTATGTGATCTGGACAAGTCCGATGACCAGTGTAACCCCTCCTACTCATTCACACGACTGGACGCCATGTCACAGAAGAACGCAGTCTCACCAGGCTACAACTTCAGGTATTAAGCACCATGGCTACACAAGATATGAACACATGGCCATGCATGACATTTGCTGTGGATATTCACGACTTCCAGGATTTCTTTTACTTAACAGTTTTTCAAAACAAGCATTTTTATCATTGAGGAATTCTGCAAAAACACATTAATGAAGTATTGATCAGAACAAATCATATCCAATATACAGCATTAATAATAATTAGTATTCATTTTGGCTTGTACAATATCAGACCTTTGCACCCCCGTAATTCAACATCTGCAAGCTGTTCAGTGTGTGTACTAATATTACTACCTCGTACATGCGCTCTTCTTCCAAAAAGACCCGAATCTCCGCTCTGAGCTCGAAGACGCGCGACAAGACTTTGCCTCGGGAGAGCCACCTTGCTTCGCTGTGAAACAGCACAGCTGTATGATCAGCTCCCATTTCCTCACAAAGAGCGGAGAACAGTCGCGCTTTCAGAGGTCGCGTTTTGATGAAATTGACCGCTTCCACAACTGCTGTCAAAACGTCATTAAGTTCGGGCTGAGCTGTCTGGAAGCCAGAGCTTCCCGATGGATGATGCAGTGCGTCCACTGCGCATCTGGTGCGGCCCTCTTGATTAATGCCTGCAATCCTTTCCTTTTTCCAGCCATGGTCTGTGCACCATCTGAGCAAAACCCCACACAATTTCCCCATTTCAGCTCATGTTCTGTGAAGTAGCTGTCCATAATGTTGAAGAGCTCCTCAGCCGTGGCTCTTGTTTGCACAGATTTGCAAAAGAGCAAATCCTCATTTAGTGACAGTGACTCTGAATTTACAAAGCGGACATATGAAATGAACAAACATTTTTTACTGCTGTCTGTGGCTTCGTCCACTTGTATTGCAAAACTATTTTCTTTCAGTTTTTCAGTGAGTTGTGCTTCAATGTCATTGGAAATGTCGCAAATTCGTCTCGCAACTGTGTCGTTTGACAGGGGGATTGTTTTTCATTTCGCAGCGCTTTTCTCAACAAGCATAATTGACACCATGTCAACAGCCGCGGGGAGAATAAGTTGCTCTGCTATCGTGTGTGGTTTTTTGCACTGGGCAACTCTATATGCGACTCTGTATGATGCCATTTGTGCTTTACTATTCACTGACGCAGCTTTCACCATTCGCTTTTCCTGCTGACGGTATTCGGTGAGTTTTCGTTGAAAAAAATGATGGGTTTATCAACGTGAGTTGGGTGTGATGTCTCCAAGTGTCTGCGCAATTTGTTTGGCCTCATACTGTCTGCTGCCAGTTGTCGGAGACACAGAACACACACGGGTCGATCCTCATCACCCACCTCAGCTACAGTGAATCCTAAAGCAAGATACGCTTCATCATACTTTCTCTTTGGTTGGCATTTCGATTGGTTTGGCCTGTCTTCTCTTTCTCTGTTGTCGACGAATCGCCAACTTTTGTTGCCCTTGTGTAACCGGTGGACTTTCGTATTCTCTGCGTTGTGTGTTGATTAATACGCTGCAGGCCATTAATGTCTTTGGAGGCGATCTCCGTTTATTTCTGACGGCGAAAAGGGGAACAACAAAATCCTTTCGTCAATCACACTTGTGTACTTCAAGCCTCTCTCCCATGTAGTACAACAGCAAAAGGGCATGGTACATTAAAACATGGAAAACATACCTGACGGCGAAAAGGGGAACAACAAAATCCTTTCGTCAATCACACTTGTGTACTTCAAGCCTCTACGCAAATCAAACAACACAGGAATATGTTAGAATATTACACAGCGAGTCAAAGCTGTAAAACAAATTCCATAAACCTAGCTTAACAGCGAAGTTACTACAACCACAATGTCGCTTACCTCTCCCATGTAGTAGCTACAACAGCAAAAGGGCAGAGGTAGCGTGGGAAACACCCCTTTATAGGAGGGCAACCCCCAAAAGTGGACGTAGGGGTACATAAGTTGAGTCTCACTAGTTTGTCATGTCAGGTTAAAACACAGATTTTGGGTAATTATAACACTAAATATGACTAAATATTACTGCTATAATTGACCCTGTTACACTTGTAACAAACTTGTCCATTTTGAACCTTAAACGATATAGCCTACACACGTCTGCTGCCCTGTTGTTCTGTTGTCATTATTCCGCCGCAATTAACATGCCGACGTCTAGCCTATTATTCGCACTATGGTTCCAGGCAAGCTTTCTTTTTTTTTTTTGCTGGTTTCCTATCTAATGTTCTTTTAACATGTTTAGGACAATTATGGAATCCATTGTGAATGAGCTTTATCGGCAAAACAGAAAGGAATAACCAAAAAAAAAAAAAAAAAGCAATTTTCTTCTGATTCCATGCAGCCCCACTGGGGCGCGCCCCACACTTTGAGAAACGCTGCGCTAATTCAAAGCATGAACACAAAACTCTGCAAAAACCACAAAACAACAAAGCATATCATCACTCATCATATCAAATAGACTTGGAACAAACCTTGTGCCTTTATCAGCCAGGTGCTAAAAACCCAATTTAACTACATATTAAAGTTCATTGTAGCATTGTTCATCGTCATTACACCTGTCACTTTTACTGCTCCGTTGTCCGTTGGCTTCCGGTAGAAGTTCTTTCAAAAATAAAAGTCCGGATCTTATACTACCAAAATAAAAGTGCAAAAAGAAACTCCAAAGGTTATTTACAAATACCATATTTGGAAATTATGTCACCAAGGGGAAGCATGTAGATAGTAAAAAGCATAGGGCCAAGGACAGATCCCTGGGGTACACCAAACTTTATTCTGGAAAATTCAGAGATTGTATTGTTGTAAAGTACACGTGTTCTATTTGATAAATATGAATGAAACCATGAGAGCACTGTCCCATGGATATCAATATACTTTTCCAAGCGGTCTAGAAGTATGCTGTGATCCACAGTGTCAAAAGCTGCACTCAAGTCAAGAAGCAGCAGCAATGATGTTAAGTCAGAATCAACAGTAATTAGTTAATCATTGACTACTCTGGTCAAGACAGTTTCAGTGGAATGACGGACCGAAAGCCAGACTGGAATTTATCAAAAAGATTGTTGTTGGATAAGTAACAATTGATTTCTGGTTAGGATTTTGTTTCTATGACATGAGAACAGATGCTTCTCATTTGCACTCGGATCCATAAGTGTTTTCTTTAATATAAAAATGCTGAGATTGCTCTGTGCGTACAGGTTTGCCAAATACTTTAAGATGGACAATGGAACAGACTACCGCACTCTGGTTAAAGCCTATGCTATAAGGTTTGATGTTCTGGTCAATGGAAATGTGAGTATATACAGTATCTGACTATGTTTCAACACTTGTGTACTATTATCTAGATGTAGTCATTTTGACAGCTCAACATGAAAAGTCTAAAAATATGTTTTGGCACCACTTTTGACACATTTATTATGAACAATACTTTTATATGTTAAAATATTTTCGTGAATACAAATGTTGTGTCAGGCATAAACAGTTCAGGACAGCGGATTAGTTTATACAATACATTTGAATTCAGGCATGATAGCACTACTGTTTCAGATGAGGAACACTGTGGATTAACAAAGTTTTAGGTCAGATAAAGTAGCTATGATCGATGAAATTTAAATAACAGGCATACACATTTTCATATAAATCCTTTGAAATTGGAAACTAAAAAAAAAAACGTTTTACAAATCAGTTTCTACATTAGTCTCAGTGTGACTTTGTAGACTTAACAGATATTAAACAAAGACATGTTTGTTTGTACCACTACATCTATAAAGTATCATGATACTGAAACCTGCTTACATATTATTATTATTATTGGATACTTTTCTCTTCCTAGGCAGGCAAGTTCAATATGATCCCTACTCTGATCAACATGGTGGCCGCCTTCACATCAGTGGGAGTGGTGAGTTTGCTGCTGTGACCCGGTGTAAAGCCCTATCATACACCGTTTATTATTCTCAGAACAGATAAATGGATCTGACATTACATTTTCATTTGGATTTTTAATTTGATCTCAAGTATAATGTGAGCTTGGTTGTTCCTAAATATATCACACACTGTCTTCCCATCCCACTGAAGCTGGACTGTGAACTTGGTTGAACTTGAAAACGTCGTTGGGCAATATACTTAAAAGTGTATCTCTATTATTATGTAGGGCACGGTGTTGTGTGACATCATTCTGCTGAACTTCCTGAAAGGAGCCGAGCAGTACAAGGCCAAGAAATTTGAAGAGGTAATATGTTAAGTTATTCAGATATC
This sequence comes from Eleginops maclovinus, assembly GCF_036324505.1. Taxonomy (NCBI): domain Eukaryota; kingdom Metazoa; phylum Chordata; class Actinopteri; order Perciformes; family Eleginopidae; genus Eleginops; species Eleginops maclovinus. The sequence continues at coordinate 26,138,799 of NC_086353.1, read as the reverse complement.
ACATCACAATGTCATGCACACTTTATTTGGCTTTTAAAGATCTCAGTGTTGATCATCTGAAAACTGTATCTGGTTTGTCAACCCTTAATGGATATTTGCCTTAAGTGGCCAGTTCAACAAGCTATTAACACAACATTGACCATTTGAGGTTGTTTTAATTTACACATTACCATTATATAGCAACTTATACCATAGCCAACCTTATAATAGACAAAGACATTCACTCTCTTTTAAATTGTTTCTTTTCTGCACCACCTTGTTCAACAGCTAATCTCTAACTGCTATTGATCAGCGGGAACTTTAAAGTAGGGTTTTATAGCTTCTTTTTTTCAGGAAACAGCTGCTGGTCTGGCATCCACCAGACTCAGAGATCGTTTCATTCTTCAGGCCATAAGACTAATAAACACTTAAGCTCTTTAAAGTGCCTCCATTCATCTGTTTGCATCTCACTATTTATTGATCTAAATAGTGATCACTGTAATAAACAGTATTTAATTTCATCTTACTGTACAGTATGTATCTTTACATTCTGTTATTGTATATATTCTATTAGGTGTATAATAATTCATTTGTTGTATTGTTTTATGTCTTAGATAACTATGTTGCATTGTTGGAACATTTCTACACTGTAGCTACTGTGCACATGACATTAAAACTTTTGAGTCTTCAAGTTCTTTGTTTTGGGTGCCAGAAAGGCTCATAAGAGTTCAGATCATTGTTATTTAAAGTAGTGGTGTTGTGCTTTGGATCAGCCGAAAAGAGGTAGAACTTTTTTATTTTTAAAGGGGTTCAGTAATGACGTGTTTTTGTAGTCCGATCCGTAAGTTAGCAAGGCCTCCCTCAACAAGAAGGAATGGGATTTTTTCTTTGGATTTCGGAGTTTTGCAGATAATAGGATCCGTTGTTTATGAAAGGTACATGTTTGGGTTTAGTTCGATAAACTCAACACAAAAATAAAAATGTTTTAAGCACAATTGAACTCGTAAAGTAAGCTAGAGGCGGCTAATGTTCAGCGAGATGACGATTTGTCACTTGTTAGAAACCCCTGCTTTTATGCCACATTGAAGTTTTGGACGTTTACCAGTGGAGTATTTACTGACATGTTTTATGTTGTAAAAAGCATGAAAATCTCTTATGCCTAACCACAGGTCGTATTTCAGGCATCTAATCACAAACACGTTCAAAGAAATGTTGACTTAGGGACCAGGTAACAAGAAGTGATGAAATACCAACTCATTTCCGGTCAATGGGACTCATTCCTGCACCACTCTATTGCATTTAGTATATGGTCAAGACAAACTGGAGGTCAGAGGACACTTTGTGCTGATATACTAACCTGTCTCCCTCTCTCTCGTACAGGTGTCAGACAACCCGCTGGATTCCCAGAGCAATGGCTTGTACCGCTCCCAGCTGTCCCTCAGACACATCGAGTACATGATGAGGTCCAGTGACTCGGCGGGGTTTTCTATTAAACATTATAGCTGATGGACAGGAGCAACAGCCAATAGTTAGAGAGCAGTGGACTGAGGAAGACAGATGTGTTTTGGCTTTATAGAAACAGTTTACTTCCTCAGGGCCTTCTTTACATAAAACAGTACCTTATGTTTACCACATCTTTTTATGGCAATGTCAAAAATGTCTGTAGAACCTTGTTTTTTCATCTTAAATGCTCCAAACAGATTTGAACTATACAAATAAAATAAAATAGAATGAGTGTCTTTGCATGGTGACACTTTTTGGCATATGATATTGAACTGGGAGAAATGTGTTTGTGTTTAAAACTGGAATGCTCATGAAGGCCTTTGTAACACAAAAACAGGAATAAACAAGAAAGCTGGTACGAGTTGGTTCACTTGCATGTCGTTCATTAAAAGATATTCTGTGGTTTATAATCTGATAAAAGTGTTCTGCTGTGTAAAGGAGCTGCAGGGTGGTTTGGTTTAATGAAAGCACCATTTATGTCACGGATAAAAATAAATTGGACTCAGCCACAGCAGGGATGTCCTAATGTGTGTGTACGGTGGCCGACCCATGCCACCGCGCCACAATGGACCAAAACACACTATATTTGCATTGTTTTTTTATGTAGCACTTTCAGTAGAGGCTGCACATGTTTTTACAAGTTGGATTTGCATGTAGTTTGGCACTTTTGTGGGTTTTTTGCATCGTTTTGTTTCCAGCCATTGTAACAGGCTTGCCTATGTCAGCTGCCGTATATCTGTACAGCATGTGTGTTTGCATATCCAAACAAGTGTTCTAACCTAATGCTCAGGCTGGTGTTGGTTGGATGCATGATAACAATGACATCATGAGAGAAAAATAATACTTGCCGTTCCTCTGCACCAGTGGAGTGGAGGTCCCTCTCTACAGATCCTGGGACTCTGAGTTGTGTTTGTGGGATGGAATGTAGTGGAGAAAAGGAAGCACTGGATGTAGTATTAGAGTTGTATTTCAGGCCCTGACTGAAACACTGTCACTCTGGTAGAACAGGGACAGGGAGTGTGCTATGTTGTCTTTCATAGAGGGCTACGTAAACAACATTTGATATAGTTCTGAAGAAAATAATCATGAATTGAAATTAAATGTGCCATGATGCAATGGAAGAAGGAGATATAGCCTATATGGAGGAATAGGAAAATGGAGGGCGTACAGGAAACCCTCATAAAGACATTTAGCGGTAATGTGAAGAGAAGACAGCTAAATCAATAAAGATGTGATGTCTTCTCCAGTTCCTGATGGATCCTGTGTGAGTGAGGGTTTCACTCCAAGATATCATAAGGCTGGAATAATGCACTTCTGTACAAATTTGATTGATGGTGACCTGAAACCCTCAGGCAGCAGCCGGAGCCGTGTGGGGTTATGTCTTTATTTTCACCATGTGGTCACAGGGGAAACTTTGTTGTGTCTGGTGTCTTTTTTTGTTTTGTTGATTATTTGATTTTGATTTTTTCTTTTAAAGTAAAACAAAAAACACACACAACAGACAAAAGCACCCAGTACCAATAGACAAATTAACAGACGTAAAGAGAGGGGATTCACATCTAGAAATCCAAACAGTCCAAAGCCGCCATTCAACAGCAATGCTGCTGACAAAACAGGTAAGTAAAAATAAACTATGTGGAGAGAATGCCAGAGTATCAGTCAGCATGCAAGATAGGGCAGAGTTTGCATAGAATAAATACACAATAAATACACAACATAGAAGCACAACCCATGATATATAAAATTAGGTATCAAGTAACCTCAAAAACGGCTCCCACACCTTCCAGAAATCATTTTGTGAATTCAGATTTGTTTTAATGCTAGAACAAATCTGTTCCATCTTAGCGATAAAGAGCATTTCGTTGAGCCACCTTCTGAAACATGGGGACGATGGAGACTTCCAGTTTAGTAATATTAACTTTTTAGCTGCAACCATGCCTGCCTCGAGAGCCTGCTTTTGATGGGAAGGAAGGGCCCTTGTCCTGTCAGAACAACCAAATATTGCTAAATAACAATCCGGCTGAATGTTTATATTATATTGTTTGGAAAACCAATTAAATATGTTACACCAGAAATCAGCTATTACTGGACAATGCCAGAGTAGGTGTGATAGTGATCCTTCGGCAATAACACATCGATCACACATGGGAGAAACCGATTTGAATATCTTACTAAGTTTAGTTTTAGAGTAATGCAGTCTGTGTAGGAGTTTAAATTGAATCAATCTATACCTAGAATTGATAGAACAGCTCTGTATACAGGACAGGCCCTCCTCCCACAGTTCATCAGACACTGGAGCACCCAATTCTTCAGCCTAGGTCTGCCTGAGGTGACCCCTGTACAAAATGCCGGACCTGAAGGTAGCGGTAAAAATGTGGTTGAGGAAGGTGATATTTAATTGGGAGCTAAAGGAATGAAGCACATTTATTATCTATGTGAAGATCACCAATACAGCACAGTTCCCTCTCTCTCTAGTCCAGAAAGACCCCGTCCTGGTATGAACAGGTGATTGTACGCGATAGGGGTGTGTACCGAGACATCTGGCAGTCCCACATTCTTTTTTATTTGATTCAAAATCTTCAGGGAATTTCTGAGAATTAAGTTATGACCAAGTAATTTGTAGGAAGGCTGTGCTCTGGAAAAGAGCAGCACTGGGAGAGAAGTTTCTGTAACTGACATGAATTCGACCAGAGACTACAGGCCAGTCATCACCAGGGGAACCCCATTGCCAGGAGGAGAGAACCCTTGCATTTGCAGCCCAGTAATAATGCCTAAATACAGGGAGGCCGAGGCCACCCCTGTTTACAGTCTTCTGTAAGTGTGCTTTAGAGATGCGAGGGGGTTTATTCGCCCAGACAAACGAAAGGATAGCTGAATCCAGTTGTTTAAAGAAATACAATGGTAGATAAATAGGAAGGTTTTGGAAAAGGTACAAAAACCTTGGAAGTGCAACCATTTTTACCACATTGATGCAGCCAATCATTGAGAGGGGGAGCAACTTCCAGTTCCTGATGTTAGCTTTTAGTTTGTCTACCATATCCATGAAATTCAGTTTCAGTAAAAGTTTGGGGTTTCTGGAAATCTTTAGTCCAGGATAGGTAATGTGGGTAGTGACCAATTTAAATGGCAGAGATTTCAAGAATGTGGGGCTCAGATCATTCGACAGAGGCATGAATTCACTTTTATCCCAGTTAATCGTATACCCTGACAGTCCACCAAACGATTTAATGTAGCTCAGGAGGTTGGGAACTGAAACTAATTGATCAGACAAACAAATCAGTAAATCGTCAGCATATAAATTCACAAGGCTCTCAATATCACCAAATTTTACACCATGGACACCTGGGTGGCTCCTGATTAACATTGCAAGAGGCTCCAAGGCACTATCAAAAAGGAGGGGGGAAAGGGGATCGCCCTGCCTCACGCCCCTTTGCAAATCAAAAGATTGAGATTTGTCTGAATTAGTGAGAATAGAAGACACTGGGCCGGAGTCAATTCTTTTGATCCAGTCTATAAAGTCCATCCCGAACCCAAATCGTTTCAGAGTCTCAAACATATAAGGCCATTCGATGTGATCGACTGCCTTTTGGGCATCAAGAGATAGGATGGCAGCCTGTGTGTCCTCTTCATGAACTGAATACAACTTATTTAGGAGCAGACGAACATTACTAAATCAGAACCTACCAGGGATTAATCCGATCTGACCGGGATGCACAATTTTTGAGATATGATTACCCAACTTTGTGGCCAGGACTTTAGTTATTACCTGCTGATCACAATTTAGAAGTGCAATAGGTCTGCAGGGATTAAAGCAAAAAAAAATCCTGAGCCTGAACTTTTTAGACTCATGCAAACAACTATATACATGTATGCAGATTATTGTATAGTGTTCACAATGGTTCCCAAACTGGGGGCCATGGCCCCCTTCCGTGGCCGTGACCCCCCTGGTGCCCCCCTTTTGATAAAAACACTCTTAAATAGTGAATTTTGAGCATGCTGTAGTAAATGCACTCTGAAATTTAGGGTACATTAAAAGGACTGATTTACTTTTCAAACAGTTTTAATAAATCAAATAATTCAACAATTTCAACATTTCAATAACTTTGAACTTTGTTCATCAGAAATAAAATGGCAAATTAAATACACAGATGTTAATAAAACCAATAGAAAGTTATATCAAGTAATATCAAAACAAGTAATCAAAAACATTAACTCCTACATGAAATGATAACTTAAATCAAATAGAAAGAAATAAACAAAGTGCATTTGTATCTCCAAAGTACTTTTTAGTGGGGTTTAAGTTATCAAAACTAGATTCAAAAAATGAAACAAAGTGCTCTATTTTTTCCTCTTTTTTCCGGGTTCTGAGTCATCCGAACTCTTCCTTTTTCCAGAGGTAGTTGAGGCTATTGAAGAGGATTTCTTGGCTGGACCATGAAACAGAGAAAATAACTTTGGTTGCCCAGAGGATGCAGTGGATGGCCCAGAGGAGGAGGCAGAGGGCCCAGATGAGGAAGCAGAGGGCCCAGATGAGAAGGCAGAGGGCCCAGATGAGGAGGCAGAGGGCCCAGATGAGGAGGCAGAGGGCCCAGATGAGGAGGCGGAAGGCTTATTAGTTGCCCCAGACGAGGAGGCAGAGGGCCCAGAGGAGGAGCTGGATGGCTTTTTAGCTGCCCCAGAGGAGGTGGTGGAGGGCCCAGTGGGTCGAAAAGGTCTTGTTTTTGCAGAGGAGATGGTCTTTGGTGAAGGTCTGGTTGGTCTAGGTGAGGCAGCTGGCCTAGTGGAGGAAGAGGATGGCCCTTTTGATTTCTTCGCCTGGGTCACTATTCTGTTTGCCACCGCTGTAGACCTCACCCTCATGGCCTCACTCATCCTTTTCTCCCTCATTCCCTGTTCTCTTGCCTTCTTTTTCTCTAGGTGGAGTTGGTATGTTTTATAGGAGGAAAGGCAAGAATTCCTTAAAGGCTGGTCAATTAACATTGTTGAGGCCGTCCACTTCCTGGCTTTCATTGTTGACTTAATTATGGCGAGGCTCTCATACGTTTCCACATTCATCCTGCACCTGTCTGCCTCCAGTATGTCATCCATTATGTTGAAAGACCCCTCCACCAGCGGGCCTGTGAAAATTGAAAGAAGGGCTTTCACAAGTTTGATCAGGGTTGGGTATCTCACACCTCTTTCTGAATTTCTTAGAAGTGCCACCTGACTCCACCAGTCCACATCCACTCGGCTGTTTTCTTCAACATAGGTATTGGCCAGAGGTACCAGGTCAGCATCTATTTGGTATGCACGAACCTCCTCCCGCAGTGGGCCGAGTGCTTCAGGTGGAACCACATTAGGCAAGGCCTTCCCTAATGCCATGAATGCTGAACCTAAGGAGTCACACTGTATGAGGGATGGGGTCAGAGCCGAGAGTGAGGTGACCATGTGGTTGTCGAGGGGAAGGTTTTTGAGTAGAAACTCTGCTGCCTTCATGTAGCCCTCTCTGAGGGAGTTGTACAAGTTTCCAACCCACAGTGTCTTCGCCACACGGGCCTTGGTCATGGCAGAGTATCCATATTTTCCAACACACAGGGATTTGTTAGGCAGCTGTAACGCTGCATCCCGTACATTGATCTTGAGGATCTCTTTGACACTCAGGGGGATAGCTCCTGGCTTCATGAATTTGCTTAGCAGCTCTCTTACCAGTGCCAACATTTCAACATGCAACAAGTGCACCATTGGTTTCTCATGTTGCAGTTTTTTCAGAAATGCCTGAAATGTTGGAAGGACACCTGTAAACATACAAAAAACATTTAGGCATGTTTCCATTAGTTGTAATTAAAACTTAGAACAAGACATCAGTTACTACTATGCAACTAGGTAATTACAGTACAGTTACTAACTATACAATGCTGTAAGGAATTCTCTTGAGGTGGATTACTTTTGTTGAAAAATAGACCTAACTGTTCCATTTGCACCTTGTCTTAACTAAAAAGCTATGCCATCCAGGAGAGCTGGGCCATTACCACCAAGTAATAAATAAATGTATGTAAACTAGCCATGGATTTTCCTACTCATTCAAGATACCTCTGAACAGGTCAATCAAGACTGTGAGCCTATCAAAATCTGTGAATAGCACAGAGATGCGTTCCTTCCGGCTCTGGTTTGTTTGGGTCCTGGATGCTGTGGCCTGTTCTCCTTGCAGAACCTCTATTCTGGCCCTTTCCTGAGGCGAGACCTCGTGCCTTTCAAGGACTTGTTTGAGTAACTTTCTGGAGTGCACACACACACACACCCACGTTATGCTCCCTCTTATAAAACCATATGGGGATTAAGGCTGCATGTTATAACATACAGCATTATAGACAATACACTAATACATCCCTATTTTATTTTTTTAATGAAAAAAAAAACTGTCAGTAATGCAATATTTTTATCATATCATCATACAGCATATAGCTGGCAGTTTCATGTGTTGCATTAACTACAGCAATACTATAAAGCCGTTATAGCCACTATTAAAAAAAACAGCTTTTTCTCATAAGGGAAGGCTATAGGCCAGAATATAACACATGTTCAAAAAAAGAAAAGAAAAAAGCTCCTTAAAAAGGAAGGTCTTTTATTTTCGCGCAAGACAAAATAGTTATATATCAACTATCAATCCCAACGGGGTGCTGCTGAATGACAGCGCAAGGGATAAGACGCGGCTCGTAGGTGTAGGTTTCGGATGTTGTCAACATTTAAAAGCACGCATGTATGCCAGGTAACCGCACGGGTGAGCAAATAAAGAGGACCTCTGCTGTGTACTCTGTGTTATTTTGTGAAGAGTGCTCATAGAAACGACTAGGCTAAAACTACACAAGTCCCGACTTTGTGTCCGACTTTTACATTGGGTTTCGCCGCACACAAAGACAATCGCAATTGTCGTAAGGGGGGGTCTCAGCCGAGAATCGGACACGATAGTCGCGTATTTTGAGCCAGGCTGAGAGGCTATACTGTGACAAATACGATTTAATTCACACACATTTTTAAATGCTTTGTACCTACCTGTATTTATGCTCTTCGCCCGGATCCAGTAGGTTGTAGTAGTGCACAATCAGGACATCCAGGAGTTCTCTCACCCTATTGCACACCTCCAACATCTGCAGGAACCTGTTACTGATGGGCCTGATCAAGCTCTTCGGTGTAAGATGGAGTAATCTCTGGAATTCCGAAAATATTTCTTTCTGTTTCGGAGACTTCTCTATGTCATAAAACACATCCGAGCAGAAATCTTCCACCTCTGCCTTGAAAGGGCTCATCATGGCTTTTGCACCGTTAGAAACCATATGGACTGTGTCGCCAGATATATCCAGCAGGTGCGGGTTCTCCCTGCGCAACTGTGTCTCGAGACCGGACTTCTTTCCCCGCATAACCGCACAATTGTCCAGTAAAATACTGGTCACCTGCTGCAGCCCTAAACCATAGGACTGCAGCACATCCTTCAATTCCTGGGTAAGTGCTGCAGCATTGGCTATGTTCATTTTTCGACTAGCGAGGTGTTGCGTTTTAACAGCATTTTCCTCATTGTCAAAAAAACGAACAAGAACATTGAGGACTTTATCCATGTTATTATTGGTGGCCTCGTCGACGTTCAGGGAAAACATGTTGTTTTTCAGTTTGGTGGAAATTTGCCTTTTAAACTCAGGTGTTATCCCGTGAGTGTTGAAATAGCTGGCCAGCTGATTTGAAATGGACATTTTACTTAGTGCAATTTTATCTTCCGCTACTTTTTTACACAGCTCGACCAGGGGTTGTGATAGCGTGAAGGAGAGGTCGTGTTCTGCGAGAAATGCACACACCCGTATTTTTAACTCACACACACGGTCAGTTATGGAAGCCGGTACATCAGATGTTGTTGTTGCTCCTGGTAAACGCGTCGTGTGTGGGACAGCACGAACAGCAGCTAGGTGACGAGGGTCTGATTCGTGTTTACGAAGAACCTTTTTGCCGCTGGATGCATATATTAGCCTCCTGGAGCACAGCGTGCAGAAGCAAGCGCCTGTCTCACTCAACTTCTTACACCAACTGCTAAATGGTTTGCCATCTCGTCCAGCCATACCCAGCGCCATTTATTTTTCAGACCTTTATCTATCTCGAGGGTATTTTCCCCTGGTTTCATGTACTGCATCGCGCCTGCTCCTATGCCCCTCTCTCCATTAACTACAGTCACAGCCTTCGTAGTAAGAGAGTAGGCCTATCTGTGCTACAGTTTAGTTGATCGAGGCGCGTTGTGTTAAGGCCCGCCCCGTTTTGCTTCTGATTGGCTAACACTGTTTAACATCAGAACTGGACAGCGGCGCTTCTTTCCTACCATTGGCAGAGAACGAACAGACTCGAAAGCCGTGGAGTTATCGCGTTTTGGGTTTAAAAAAAAAAATAATAATATTTTTTTTTCCACTCCAAGTGCTGCAGGCCGGAAATCCGGCCCGGGGCCGGAATACTTTAATCCATGGGTCTGTAACTTGCAGGGTCGCTCTCTTCCTTTCCCTTTTTTAGAAGCAGGCAAATATTCGCTTCGTAGAGCGAGCCGGGGAGTCTCTTATTCTTCATTGAATCATTCACCATCCTTAACATGAGAGGGACTATTTTTCCATGAAATGCCTTGTAGAATTCACAGCAAAAGCCATCTGGGCCTGCTGCTTTTCCAGAGGGGAAAGCTCGAATAGCATCCAAAACATCAGTCTTAGAGATTGGGGTGTCAATAGCATCTTTCGAGGTGCCATCTAATTGGGGAATATTTAGGTTAGCAAAAAAGTTATCAAAATCTACTTCAGAGGCTTTTACTTTACTGGAATATAATTCCTTGTAGAAGTTCCTGAAACAAGCATTAATCCCCTTTGGGTCAGTAACCAAATTACCTGATTTAGATTTAATCCAATGGATGGCTTGATTAGCCTGCTTACCTCTGAGTTGACTTGCTAATAATTTCTCTGGTTTATCTCCGAGTTCAAAATGTTTTCGTTTTGAGTTTCAGTAACAGGCTGCTGACGCGTTTGCTGAGGATAGTGTTATCCACATTCAGTTTTAAGATCTTATTGTAGTCGTTACTGTCTGGCGGTCCGGAACAAAAGAGAGCTCGATCTCAAAATACAAACATGGTTTATAGAACCATCCCTTTCCGGCCATAAAATAAACAACTTCAAAATAAGACGTGCTCCGCTCTCGTGCTCTCATTGGTTGGTAGCGGGGGGCTGGATCTTGTTGGCCGCTTGTCACATGGGGTTCTCCGGGCTCTTCTCTAGGCTGACGTCGTCGGGGGCGGGTCCTCCCATGACGTCACCGTCGCCATCTTGCTAGTGATATCCTGAAGCTCTCACCTACGATATTCTATTATGCAATCCTTCTGAAGTTTATCAGTTATTAAACACGCAATAGTATCATTGCAGCATCAATGAGTGAGAGGTAGAGGCGGTGTGTTTAGTATGTAACTCCACGCGTCCTTCTCCCTCTACTCATATATACAATACAATATTAGCTTTATGCTATCTGAGGCTAAAAACAACATCCGGTAATACTACCGGAAGTGGACAAATATGATCCGTCCAGAAACAGTGAATTATCTTTTAATGTTCCGCTCCAATATATTGACTTTTTCTAACAGATGCAAACTATAGATCAAGCTGATAAATTGGCACTGGTATTTCAGGCAATGAAGTTGGGTCAAGAGAACAGTCAGTGAAGCAATTGTCTGCTATGACCGCTATAGCAGGTTTAGCATGTTCACTCGTGGGATAATGGTTTAGCGCTAGCTGCTAGTTAGCTAGCTGTGCATTGTTAAGTTTGCATTTTGGCAAGTTTGGTCTCATGTGTAGTGTCTATCTCTGCCGATCTCTTGATTAAGGAAACTAAGCATAGGCATTAATCATTGTTCAAGTCAGTTCAGACAACTAATGGGTATTGGCGCCTATTTGCTACTGTATGGAACTGGTCCCCATCTTCTATTTTGTGTGTTCTGCAGCGTCAACTTTTATCGGCTGGATAACTCTCACCTACGATTGCCTCTGCTGGGTTCGCTCGATTAAGTAAGATACTTTCTGTATTGTTGAAATGTAGTCTAATGTGGCCCATTTTCTAGCAGATCGAGCACTTCCCCATAACACAAATAATGATACTGCCACTATTACTACTTCTAATGCTACTACGATGCTACTCAACAATGTCTTTATTTAAATATAACATTACAAGCAATGATCCATTTTACACACCTAATTGCTAACTTTCTGAAATGTCTCTTTTAGAACTAAAATAAATAGAAAGACCGTGCCTGTCTCCTTACGCACCATTAGACGAAGGACCCATGTAAATGTGCAAAAAAGGCTTGAACAAATTAGGGATGACATGACTGAAATGTACATGACTGGAATAGGGGCAGATGACAGAGACAGGGACAGTGGAGTTCTTTTTGAAAACACTTGTTCACAGAATCCAAGTACCTCTAGCATTACAGGTGCAGCTGAAGGGGGTGGGGCAGTTTTTACTGAAGACGAAAATTACATGGAATTGGAGGTAGAGGATTTTGCTGATGTGTATTGTGATGGGTGCCCTGGGACATGAGGTGCAGAATCTGCAGAGGATGATGACCTATATCAGGGGTCTCCAACCTTTTCCCCTCTGAGAGCTACCTCTAAAGAAAAAAAATTACAGAGAGCTACTTGTGTTTTATATCATGTGTAACATTTATTCACACGTATCTAAATCCCTGAATAAGGTTTCGTTTGGCACAAGCATATACGGAACATACATCCAACACTCACTATTTGTGTAAGAACATTAATACTCAAATTAAACTCAAAGTCTGCATGTCAAAACATTTCTTTCTCTTTTCAACAACATGTTTTTTTTGCATGAACATTTTAAAAATATTGGCAGCCAATACTCACACTCAAAATACAGAAATGTAACTAAATGTGTATCAGTATGCATGTCTATGCATTTCTTTCTTTTCAGCTATCACTGATAAACTCACATTTTTTGCATAACATTTACAAAACACTGACCTCTAATACTCACACTTTGTGTGAAACATAGCCCAAATTGAACTCATCAGCATATGCATTTCTTTATCTGTTCAAACTATAAAACACATTAAACTCACATTTTTTGCATAACATTTACAAAACACTGACACTTTGTCAAAACATAACTCACACCTTTGAAATCACATAGGCTTTCAGTAATTTATTCACTAGCCTACATATTCAGTCAAGCACCTTTAGTTAGGGAGATACCTGGCACTGCATGGTGCCAACAAGAGAGCTGTATGCTGGAATATACCCACTTAGGTTCACTCTTATGGAGTCTTTCAAATGTTCATCTGTCAGTCTTGTTCTGAACTTAGATTTGATGACATTCATGTCAGAAAAAGAAGATTCACAGAGGTATGTAGACCCAAACAAAGCAGCTGTCTTCAGAGCTGCTTGACACAGATTCTTATAGTTTTCTGGCTCAACCAAGCTCCAGAAATGTTCAGCATGCTGTTGAGATTTCAGCTGTATGTCGTTTTGGAGGTTTAAAAGTTCCATTTCCATTTCCACAGGATCGATACAGAAAAGGTCTGCCATCTGCCCAGAAATCTGACTAATGTCCACATTCATGAATGGGTTGGCAATTAATGTCACACAGGGCTCAAGTCTCTCAAAGTCTCTGAACCTGTCTGCAAACTCCTGGCCAAGCTTGATCAAGAGGTCACAGGGCTTCTCTGTGTTCAAAGCATCAGCTACCCCTGCATGGGTTTCCAAAACCTTTGTGACAGAGGGGAAATGCTGGAATCTTTTGGCCTTCAACTGCTGGATGAAAAAGGCCAGTTTTGCGCTGAACGCGTTAACAGCACTGATCATGTAGCAGACGTCTTTCTCTTTACCTTGCAACTGTACGTTCAAGTTATTCATTTTCTCAGTTACATCTGTCAAAAACGCAAGATCAAGGACCCACACTGCATCAGATAACAAGGTGGTGTCCTCCCCCCTCTCTTCCAAGAAAATCTTGATTTCACCCAGCAAGGAAAAGAAACGTTGCAGTACTTTACCCTTAATGAGCCATCTGATGTCAGTGTGGAGCAGGAGATCTCCATAGGCCACAGTGCATTCCTCCAGGAATTGCTTGACGGTCCTGTGTTGCTTAGCCTTTGCTCTGATGGAGTTGATAATCTTGACAACCGGCTCCATGACATGTTCACATCCCATGACCTTCGCGCATAAAGCCTGTTGGTGTATTATGCAATGGTAGGCCAGAAATGGCGGAAACTCCGGGTCCGCTTTGCATCGGGCAATACATCCAGAGTGACGACCTGCTGGTGCTCCGTCAGTGGTTACTGACAGCTTTTCAATAGGGATCTTCTGTTCCGTGAAGTAGTTCTTCACAGCATTGTAAATATCGACTCCCCTTGTTGTAGTTTTCAATGAAAGTAAAGTCAAAAACTCTTCATGCGCAGTGAAATCATCAAAAACCATGCGGATGAAAACAGCCAGCTGGGCTGTATCGCTCGCGTCAACAGATTCATCCAGCTGAATAGAAAACCATTTACACCTGTTAATGTCAGTTTCCAACTGTCTTCCCGCATCCACAGCCAGTGCAGACACGCTCCTTGCCATTGTATTTGCACCAAGTTGTACATCAGCAAAAGCAGACAATATTTCTGTCTTACATTTATGGTCCTTGAATAACGTTTCAGCCACCGCGGTCATGGCCTCCTTTACAACACTGCCATCAGTGAAGGCCTTTTTGCGTTTTGTCAGGATGTGCGCCACTTTAAACGAAGCCTCCGTACAAGCAGTAGCCTTCTGTGCTGGTCTGGTAAAAACAGACTGCTGTCGTTGTAGCTGTATTTTCAGGTCCTTTATCTTTTATTTTCGTAGATTGCTACCAGCGGGAAAGTTCCGTGCGAAGGTGCTGTGGACTGTGGTGAAATGGCGCTCCACATTGCATTTTTTACCGACCGCCACGCTTACTCCACAGATCAAACAAACACACTTGTCCTTTACACTTGTGAAACAAAAGTCTATTTCCCAATTCTCGTGAAAAAAGTATGTTTTCCGCCTCTTGTTGCATTCAGCGGCCATGGTCAAGCTAATGCTGCGTTCGGTGTTTGCCGCGTTTACATCAGAGGTCGGAGGTCGGAACTGGGAGTGACGTCACATTTGAGGTCGGAAAGTCGGAAAAGATGGACGCGCCTTGTTTACAGATTTAGCAATTACCTCGGGTTAGCACTTGTTAGCAATACCGGTTGATAACAGCGCTCTGTGTCATACTTTGTGAAAACAAATATCGTAGCAACATATCTTCAGATAGAAGATGAGCGTTACTTTATGACAGGTGACAAATGAAATTGGCATATTATGAAAATGTGTGTTTAAATGTTATATATACAGTCTATGGTTTAAATGTAAACTATTTGGCGAGCTACTTTGAAGGGGGCGGCGAGCGACTGGTAGCTCGCGAGCGACGTGTTGGAGACAGCTGACCTATATGAATCATCCCTATCTGAAAACATTGCGGACAATCGGAGGATGAAACCCTCTTTATTAGTCACATACATGCACACAGCAGAGCACACACAGTGAAATTTGTCCTCTGCATTTAACCCATCCTAGTACTAGGAGCAGTGGGCAGCTATTGTGCAGCGCCCGGGGAGCAATGGGGAGGGGGGATTGGAATGTCCGGTGCCTTGCTCAAGGGCACCACAGTGGGGCCTAGGAGGTGAACTGGGACCTCTCCAAGTAGCAGTCCACTTCGGGGACTTGAGCCGGCAACCCTACGATTCCCAGTCCAAGCCCCTACTGACTGAGCCACTGCTGGACTCACACCCCTTCACGGGCCTTCGTGAAAAACACAAAGGCCCATAACGCATACCACGGGTGCGATAAGTGCCTACACCCAGGGCTGTATCAGAACCGGCGCATGACATTCCTTGGACCAGAGCACCCCCAGAGAACTGACATGTCATTCAACCTCATGGTCGATGACATATACCACCATGAGGGGCCACACCCATTTAAAAATGCAACGGTGGGCATGGTATCGCAATTTCCCCTTGACTATATGCACTGAGTGTGTCTTGGCATTGTAAAGCGACTGCTTCAGACCTGGCTCCGGGGGCCGTTAACTGTAAGACTGCCAGCATCAATAGTGGAAAGGATGTCAGGAAAACCAATATCAATGAGGCCCTACATGCCTACTGAATTTGCCAGGAAGCCACGGTCACTTAGAGAATTGGACCGTTGGAAGGCAACCAAATTCAGACAATTTCTTTTGTACACTGGCCCTGTGGTTCTGGCGGGATTCCTGGACAGAAACATGTCCCACAATTCCATGCTCCTGTCGGCTGCAGTTTCAGTGTTGGTTAACCCCCCATCACATGAGCCTAGTCAAATATGCGGGTGAAATGCTGAAGTCATTTGTTCAGCATTTTGGTGAACTGCACGGGTCAGACCAGATCATTTATAATGTTCACTGTCTGGTCCACCTGGCAGACGACGTGCAAAGGCATGGCTGTCTGGGCTCCTTTTTAGCATTCCCCTATGAAAGTGATCTTGGGAAAATAAAAAAACTGATTCGTAAAGCTAAGTTCCCTCTGGCTCAAATAATTCGACGCCTGTCCGAGTTACCCAAAACTACCGAAATAAACATGACTATAGAAGAAAGAAGACTGAAAAAGGAACATTTTGTTGGCCCAACTGTTGTTGGAATGGAAATTCATTCCCAATATGGGGAGATGCAAGGTGAAAGATGGACTGTTAAAAAAACAACGGGGGACAACATTTTTCTGGTGGGGGAGAAAGTCTGCCTCATCAAAAACATTGTCAAAACATGGTGTGCATGTTATTTACTCCGAATTTGCCCAGCAGTCTCCATTCTTCACCTACCCCTTTAAATCTGACAGAATAAACATTTGTGTAGCAAGTTATCTTTCTGAAGACCTGAAGTCAGTTGAGGTGTCAGCACTGCGTCCGAAATGCATAGCCACATAGGGATGGTTTCGTGGCCATACCCCTCCTCCACTAAATAAAAAAAACAAAGAAATCAATCAGTTCAATTTCACTTCTGACTTTGACTGCCATTACTCCGGATGATAATTTGCTGCAAGTATTTAACAAAAGATGGTAATCTTCCATGTATACACTAAACACATAATGTCATGCTTGTCAAAATGTTCAATGCATCTGACTAATGATGCTATTTTTGTGAGATTATAAAACAACACCCCAATACACCCTGCCAAAAATTGCATTAGTACCCAATTACCATACAATTCATGTTCATACTCTTGTTGTCAATATTTATACTTATATTTATATTCTATATTAGATATATATTCCATTCATATTTAACAACAGGCAATACTTACACTATTTATGTCCCTGCACTGTTTACTTTTGCGCTACCACCACAACTTCTCCACCATAGCACCTTATCATGTTCAAGAATCATTCTTTATCAGGCCTAGTAATCACTCCATTTACTCTGTACTCTACCCTTTACTTGCATATACCTCTGAAAGATTACATTCCTTCTGTGTGTGAGTTATGTGTGTATGTGTATAAGCTACGGGATGTCTAACATCTCCCTCTGAGATGAATAAAGTTTTCCATAGGTTTATGTATTATGGAATGTTCGGATAAAGAACATATTGATTATAGTATGTTTACATACCTTAAAAGGTGTGTAAGGAGGGAATTGTACGAAATAATAATCAATAGTATGTGTAACTACAACACTGTCTTATTCTGAAAACCGTTTTACTTTGAAACTGTTTATTTCGTAACCGGATGTTGTTTTTAGCCTCAGATAGCGAGGACCCACCCCCAACGACGTCAGCCAATAGAAGTCCGGAAAACCACATGTGACGACAAGGGGCCAATAGGATCCAGCCTCCCGCTACCAACCAATGAGAGGACGAGACCGGAGCTCATCTTATTTTGAAATTGTTTATTTTTATGACCGGAAAGGGATTGTACCATAAAACATGTCTGTATTGTGAAATCTAGATCTTTTGTTCCGGACCGCCAGACAGTAACTACTGATGAGCTCCACTCAGTCAGCGGCCTGTGGACGCCAGTTCCGGGCTATTGAGCCACAGCTGTGAAACTTTTGTAAAACTTACTACTGCATCCTTTTATTAAATACTCCTTTTAAAACTTATATGAGGAGCTTCACTTAGTTTTCTTTTAAAGCTACTCCTGGGCTTCGAATAAAAGAACATTTCTGAACGTTTTATTGCGCAAACACAGAAAATGCTTGCCTACCAAAAAGAAGAACAGAGTAATAAAGAAAGAAAAGTGCTTACCCTGTACGAACAATAGAAAATTCAAATCAGAGCATCCAAAGAAAATTTAAAGAAAGACATATCAGAAACGGAATTGGCTACAATGGCAGACATTATTGAAAAGGGACTGTATGATGTCACAAGAGTTTATAATGAAATAAGAGAGCGTGCCACACCACCCACTGAACTGAGATGCAAGATTGATGCATGTGAGGCTGTAACTAAGGACGTTATGAAAATAGTAAATGAACGCCAAGCAGCAATCGATGGCGATTTCGATGCAGAGCTGGAAAAGCATCGTCTTCATCAGCTAACATTGCATGACTATGCCCACTCCATATATGGAGGCCAAGGCCAAAAGGGTGGGTGGAGGGGGTCCGGAGGCGGGATTCGGGCAGACGACCCGGGGGCAAGGCATAGGCCGTGAGGCCCCAGAAACAGGGGCGTAGGTCACGGTGAGGGAACACTGGGGGCCGGAGACAGGGGCGAAGGCCGAGGCTAGGGAACTCTGGGGGGCAGAGACAGGGCCGGCGACGAAGACGGGGCCAAAGACGGGGACACAAGGCTGGATGCAGCAGGACAGACGAGGCTGGAGTCGACTGGACAGGCGAGGCTGGATGCAAGGCCGGAGTCGACAGGACAGCAGGGGCTGGAGTCGGCCGGGCCGCCGACAGGACAGCAGGGGCTGGAGTCGGCCGGGCCGCCGACAGGACAGGTGGGGCTGGAGTCGGCCGGGCCGCCGGCAGGACAGCAGGAGCTGGAGTCGGCCGGGCCGCCGACAGGGCAGCAGGGGCTGGAGTCGGCCGGGCCGCCGACAGGACAGCAGGGGCTGGAGTCGGCCGGGCCGCCGACAGGGCAGCAGGAGCTGGAGTCGGCCGGGCCGCCGACAGGGCAGCAGGAGCTGGAGTCGGCCGGGCCGCCGACAGGACAGCAGGGGCTGGAGACGGCCGGGCCGCCGACAGGGCAGCAGGAGCTGGAGTCGGCCGGGCCGCCGACAGGGCAGCAGGAGCTGGAGTCGGCCGGGCCGCCGACAGGGCAGCAGGAGCTGGAGTCGGCCGGGCAGCAGGAGCTGGAGTCGGCCGGGCCGCCGACAGGACAGCAGGGGCTGGAGTCGGCCGGGCCGCCGACAGGGCAGCAGGGGCTGGAGTCGGCCGGGCCGCCGACAGGGCAGCAGGGGCTGGAGTCGGCCGGGCCGCCGACAGGGCAGCAGGGGCTGGAGTCGGCCGGGCCGCCGACAGGACAGGAGTGGCTGGAGTGGGCCGGGACGCAGCTGGAAACATGGCGGCTGGGGCCGAAACTTGAGCCGGAAGCTTGGCTGCAGGAGGCTTGTCTGCAGGAGGCTTGGCTGCGGCAGGCTTGGCTGCAGCTTGAGCCGGAAGTGTCCTGCTGTGACCCGAGGTTTCAGGATAGGGTGCAGGCTTTCTGTGGAAGTGACAAATGTCCTTATATATTCCGGCAATGAGCTCACGAACCATGACTTCTTTGCCACTTCCCGGCGTGCACGAAGGAGAGCTGCATCTTGAGCCTCTTTAGACACTGCTTTTCTCCATTCTCCCAAAATACACAAAATTTGGTATGAAAACTCCACCAGCGCATCGTCCAAACATACTGCTAGGTCCATCTCTGGTTCGGTCGTACTGTCAGGGTTTGGAGAAACAGGACCCAAGTGCAGTAAAATGAACGGGAGGCAGGTAAGGGTCCAAACAAAAGGCGAGCTTTATTTAAATTAAAGCTGTATGTTCAACCAAAATAGTTTGGGTTATTTTGATAGGCCCATTTTTTCTGGTTGTGCCACTGCAACACCAGGGATGCAAAGGACCAACAGTCAAGTCAGCACATGTGTCCATTCACAGCAGGAGCAACAGTTTAAGGAATTCCCGATTCAACCTCCTGATCAGGTAAGATGTAGCAGAGTTATTACACGTGGCCATAGCCATCAGCCAGCAACCTTTAGGTGAGTCAATTTAGTTAAAAATAATAACTTATGAGAACAAGTTAGTAAATTCTAAGCATGCTCTTGATCCATGTTGAAATCAGTGGCAACTGGTAACTCCAAAAATTGGGGAGGACAGGAGGAAAACTAACCCATGGCGTCATGTTATTTGATTTATTTATCTTGTTTTGTACTTGCATTTGCAAGTTGCATGCTCTATTTTATGTATATTCTCAGTTATGCTTGACATATGTGCTCTTGTGTTCCTAATTTGTGAACGTCATAAAGGGGGATCTTATATGGGTTTATTTATTTTTACTGGAAAGCACTTTGCTATATAAATACTAATTATTATTATTACTACACTAGTTTGCTACTTATCTCTACTTTCTTCTGTCCAATGAAAACTTAAGCAGTAAAACAGTGATTGATCGATGATTTGATCTTCCTCTTGCCTCTCAAAAATAGAGCAACCTCCTCTGCCATATCTTACATGACTCAAACATACAACACTTGTGTACTGACTAAGTCCTAAACGGAGTCTAGTACTGGTTGCTAATACGGAGGAAACCACTTTCTCTTCTGGCAGGTCTGCCATTTTTTGCTCACCAGTATTTCCACCCTGGAGCTTACAGATGAGGCATCTTGATATGATCTTCCTCACTGCAGTAGGTCCACTTGTGATCCAGTATTTTCTCCTTGTAGCGGAAAGAACATGATTTCTACCTCCATGTCCAAGCTGTAGATGGACGTGACGCAGGATAAGGTCGGAGATGGGTTGGTCTTTTGACAAGATATGGGCGTGTTTAATGTCCTCAGGGATTGCTGCCTTGTTCAGCCGTCCCCCAACTCGAAGTCCTCCTTTTAGAACCGAATCCAATTTGAAGATGCTGCTACTTCTCGGCACTTGTGGCTTGCCAAAGTTTAGTGCAGCAAATTCAGTGGTGAATCTCTCTTGCTGGAAAAAGCGATTATGGAGGTCTCAGCCTCCAAGAGATCTTCCAGCATCACCTTCTGATTCCCAAGTGATGTTGAGAAAGTCTGCATCTCCTTTTGCACCCTTGCTGCTCCAGTAGCACTGGTGTTTGCAAGCTCCAACTCTTTTATTTTTCTTACTCAGTTTGAGCAGAGTTCCTTTTATCTTAATGAGCCACGCAACTGTAACCTTCAATCTTTGCCAATCAGAGAAATGGGTCATCAGTTGCGATGTGGCGTTGGTGTCAACAAGTATTGCATTGACCGTCAGATTTCTCTTTACTTCTGGGTCGTCGGCAGTGAGACTTGTATCCACAGGAAATGTTGGCCACGTTTCTTCAGGTTCCCATAGGAATTCCGGGCCTTCCATCCATCTTTGCTTCACAAGATCTTCTGCCTTCCCTGTAATGGACCATTTTATTTAATAAATAAAATCTTTGTTCAAATGACTCGCGTTCCACGACCACCGACCAATCATAAGCAAGATAAACCACAGCGCGCTTTTTTTACCCATCGGTCCCTCTTGGAGTGGAGTGCTCAGTCGTCAGCGAGTGGTTCTTCTGGACAATTTTCGGGATACGTTACAGATACAAGTTTTGAGGTAGGTCTAGTTGCAGCTAATCTGGCAAAAACATTGTATGCTGTATCATTTTAACGTTGCTGAAGTAAAATTATTTGAGCCAAATAAAGTGTATTAACATGCTTAAGCTGATCAGCTTGTTAGGTTGCTAGCTAACCTCAGTGAATTGTGTTAAAGGTAGCCTAGCTAGACCCGTTCTACGTCACCTCGTTCAATGCGAACAGAATGCGTTTGTGAAGGCTGATCTCCACAGCATCCGTCCTGTTACCTGATATTACTGGGGGCTATGTCATTGTGGTCAGATATGAGAGGGATGAAAACGAACACGTAATGAACAAATACACATCCGTGTGTGGTTTAGTGAGTAGTTAGTAGTGGTGCAACGGATGATCCGTGATCCGTTCGGATCAATTATTTCAGTTTTGCATTCATCAACTTTTTAGTAGCTACGAAAAGTTTGGAGTTACGAACAAAATCTACAAACGCTGGCGACCGTGTGTAGAGTTAGTTTACAGTAAGCACTAGTGATGCGCGGGCTGGCCCAAAACCCGTGGGTCCCGCGGGCTAGCCCGCGGGTCGGGCGGGCCGGGTTGTTTTTTCCGTGGAAAATGCGGGGTAGCGGGCGGGTCGGGTAAAAATCGCAATTATTCCAGCTATTATAGTTATATGTATCCGTTCATATGCTTGTCTTTTGTGTAAGGATAAAATGGGGTTTTCTCCCTCTCTTCCCGCTCCGTCTCATGCACCGCACACAGGCAGCAAAGGGCAGCAGCAAGCTGCGTTCTATGCCTCCTGTCAATCATTTGTTTAGCGAAAATAATAGCCTGCCGTGCATCTCCTCATAATTGTGAGCAAAACCCCTCGTTAATAGGCCTACCGTTTGGCAAATCACGACGTAAACTCACTGGTATCTTTTTTTTTTTTTTCTCCCATTTTCGCGGGTTGGGTCGGGTTGGGTTAAAAAATCAGAGCGTAATTTTGCGGGTCGGGCGGTGCGGATTAGCTGTCACGATGGGTTGGGTTGGTGCGGGGGTTAAAAATCCTTAACCCGCGCATCACTAGTAAGCACATATAACGCTTCGCTGTTGGAAATGACATTATTCATATTGCGCTGTGTTATGTACACAAGACGCAGATGCCTTTGAAACACGCGATCTAAAAACGAAAACATATTTTATATGTAGTAACAATTGTTGGCAATTGGCAGGTTTAAGATCCAGATTAGGTTCACGGTTGTGAATTATCTATGTAAATCGACTCTATAGATTACACGTTCATTCTACATGTTGAATGATGATAGCGTAATACAAATATAGGCTATACATACAATGACAAAACTGCCGTGGGCGATATGTTATCCGTATCCTTTGTTAAAGTTAATGTTCAATAGCTCTATGCCAATGGGAACAACAGAACGTGCGCATTACATATGGACCAATGCGACACGTTCATTACGGCCGTGGACGATAAACACTCGGTACCGTACGCACACCAACCGGCATGTGCGTGTTTAACACCGTGTTTAACACTGGCGTTACCGCCGCTTAACTTAAATAATGAAGAATTGCTTTTAATTATGACTTGGCCGAGATCTTAACGTGCTGTTCATGCGTTTCCCATTAATAGCCTACTACTATAACTCGGAGCGGAGCAGGATATAATGCGCATGCGCGGCGTTGCTAGGCAACGTGTACAAAGCGAGAGTACAGGTCGTTTTGGTCAGAGCTATGAAGAGAATATATTTGAGGAAGCTCATACATATGATGGGTCACCTGCTGCCACCAGATGCTGACACAGACCAAGAAATTCTGCGTTTCAATGTTGACCAGGCGCTTCCCAGTTTTCAGCATGGAGAGGATGTTGTCAAGTGGTGGGCCGTCGTCTTCAATACAGGGAAGTACCCTGCACTGTGTCAGGCAGTCAAGGCTGCCCTCTCAAAAATGATGTGTTAAATAATGACACATTTTTTGTGTTATCACCATTTTAACACAATTTGTGTTATTTTGTGTTGTTAATGTGTTATATTACTGGATATACTGCCCAACACAAAATGTGTTAAATTATTGGCCAATCCCTGGTGTCCTGGATGAGCCGTTACCCTGAGACCAGAGGTTACTTATTTTCTCAGCACTTGATCTTGGCGCGCACTTGGAAGAAGTTGCACACACAGTGGATGCAGACGTCTGTATAAAAGGTAACGTAGACTCATGTCTTCAGACGTATTTAATATGTATGTATTACGTATATATTATGTAAAGACTGCTCCAACTTTCAATATTGTAAAGGTTAAACGTCGAATGGGTTTTTGCTAAATAAAGTCCAGCATTGATTGTTAGCCAAGTAGCTCTAGCAGCTAGGTTATTAATAAGCAAACGGTATGCTAGTAGTCCATGTTAAGTCAATCCTGACCTTACATTAATATTCTTTGAAAAACACTGCCATACATGTAGAAACTAAAATATTCTGACGTTACTGTTAGACTCAATAAACACGACGTTTATATCACTTTAGTGACTTTATTCCAGTTCAGAACAGGACAACTCAGTGGCCACCATTTCCACTGTAACCGGTCTACTCCAGTAACTCAAACACACCACGCATGCGCACAAGCGTTCCCAGGGTCAAAAGGTTACAAAGAGGGAAAATACAAGTTAACAATCTCCCTATCCTTTTTTATGTGAAATGATAAAACAATAAATAATAATAAAACAATGTACAAGTAATACTTGTCACAAGATTTCAAATAAACATACAAAGTCATCCAATGACCATAAACAAAATAAAATGACATCCCGGTGACATCCTGGTACATTGAATTTTGACAAAAGATGAACATATTAATAATGCAAACGAAGTTTTCAGTGCTTTGAATTGTCTGTGCAATAAAGTTTTCACCTCAGATTCCACAGTCCTTCACTTAGAGCTTTCAAAAGCACCAGAGCCGAAGCTCCCTTTTTGGTGAGACAGTCAGCAAGTTGGCCTTTTGTGTCTGACCAGAGCATCTCTTTTATTTGCTTGCTTTGTATAAGCTCCTTAATACCACTTATATCCAACCTAAGTCTCTTTTCTGTGACCTGTTTAGTTGACTTGAGGGCATCGAACAGGGACCGATTGTCGGTTACACAGACCAGTGAAGGAGCATTCAGTTCAGCCTTACCAGTGGTGAGCTCAGAAAAAAGAGTTGCAAGGAAAATAGCATTGTCTACACCATCGGACATAGCAAGTGTTTCTCCTGCAAGGGTGCTACGTACAACACGTCGAATTCTTTTGGACTGCCAACACAGAGGAGAAAACTTTCCTCTTTCTCCCATAAGAACAATCAATGTCCCCCCCTGTGTACCTCCATCAGGAAGATTACCCAGAGAAGCATCACTGAAAACCACCAAGTGAAGAGCATCGTTTCCTAAATGCTGGAACTTGAGGGTCACCTTGTCTGCCTTAAGCTTACGGATAAGTTTATTTACCTCATGCATAGACTGCACCGTAGCATTTTTGATATTAGATGCCAAACTACATGAGTCAAACATAACATCTGGTCTGGTCTGCTTGGCAACCCATAGGACTTGTCCTATTTTTGACCTAAGCTGCTCTTTTTCAGTGTCATTAAGGGGCGCATCCCTAAGTATAGCACGTGCTGGTTGCATGTGAAGAGGTTGTAAATTCTCAATGTAACTGTGCTGATGTACCTGAACTACACCATCAACAGTAGCAAAATCCATTCCTACATAGGAGAAATGCTCATGTTCCTCACGCCCTACATGGAACGCAGACTTCAGTAGGGGAATCACATCTGTTGAAAAATCTTGCGAGCCTGCCCAAAGAAAATCATCTACATGGCATGCAAGTACTCCAGTAACCTTAAACTGCTCGTCTAACCAATAAAAGACTGCTGGATCCACCTGCGACATTTGACCACCTGTGCCCAGCATGGTTTCTTTGACTTTGTTATACCAATATAGAGATGCATCAGCAAGACCATATACACATTTCTTCAGTTTCCATATAACATTTGCACTGCCTGCCTCAGGAGGGGGCCGGATATAAATATCCCTAGACAGCTCCATGCCCTGCAAGAATGCAGATTTGATATCCATAGAATGGACTTGCCACTGGTTTTGACAGATTACTGATAACAACAGCCTAAGAGATTCTGAAGCACAGGTTGGAGAATCTTTCTGTAACTCTTGCATATTAAGCTCTTCAAACCCTCTGGCTACGAGTCGTGCTTTAGGCACAATACCCTTGGGAGAGTCTTTGAGACTACAGACCCATCTAGTGGAGACACATTTTTGGCCTGCATTATCAACCTCCTCAAACACATGATTATTGTGCCAATTTTGTATCTCTTCTTGTTTTGCTGCATCAAATGAAATGTCTTTTGCTATGAGTACATCAGCCTCCCTGTCTTCTGACTCAACGTTAAGACTACCAACAGATGACATATCAACTGACTCCTTTTGTCCCTCACTGCCATCAGGTTCAAGATGTTGTAAGTTAAACCAGTTTTTATGCTGTCCTGTGGCTTTTCCTGCTCTGCCTAAAACTCTGGCTGTATGTTGAATGCCATCATCTCTGCTCACAAATGTTACAGTCTGACCTGTTCTTAACCTTACACCTGCAAAAGGGGCAGGGTCACCACAGGCCCTGTGCTCTGTGTCAGTTTGTGTCACATTAGGTTGTGTGATGGGTGGGTGCAACACTTCTCCTGTATTCACCTCCATGTCACTGATGTTCTCCTGTTCATTGTCAGTATTATGGTCACTATCTGAGCTATCTTCTGTAGTGTTTGACACGCCTACCTCACTTTCTGCTTTTCTGTTAGCATCATCTTGAGCAATCTGCTTGTCGTGTTCCTCTGTGTTCACCTTACAAAGCCTGGAATGATGCACTCTAACAAGAATCCCACCATGTCTTACAAATACAACAGCCCCATCCTGACCAATAACCACCCCTGGTCCCTTCCACTCAGTGCAGTCTGCTCGTTTGTAATATACTCTGTCTCCTGTCACATATTTGTCATCTGTAGGTCTGAGCTGCTTGCGAAGTGCCCTCCTAATTCTCTCTGAGCATTCGGCTTCAGTGAATGCTTTCCTGGAAGCATGCAAAGCTGATATGTGTTCTCCTACCCTAGCACTTACAGTGGTGCCCTCTAAGGCAGGTAGCTTATCAACTAACACAGAGGGGAGGTTAGGATTCTGTCCAAATACTAATTGATGCGGGCTGTAACCATGAACACTGAGCATACTGTTCTTGGCCATGAGGGCCCAGTCAAGAGCAGTGTGCCAGTCACATCCATTTTCCCGTTTCACTTTCTGGATGATTTCGGTGAGTGTCTGATTGTGTCTTTCCAGTAGGCCGTTGCTCCAGGGACTGTATCCTGCTGTTGTTCTTGTCTCAATGTTGAAGTTTTCTGCCATGTCTCTGATTTCCTGATTATTGAATTCTCCACCGTTGTCACTGTATAGTCTCCGGGGGGGGCCATGTACGCTTATCCATGTGTGAATGAAGGAGTTGACAATTTCACAGGATTTCTTTGTTTTCACAATGTTTCCAGCACTGAAACGTGTAAAATGGTCGATGATATGGAGATACCATACACCTGGTTCCAACTCATGCAGGTCCACTGCTACCGTTTCATTGTACTCTGAGGCCAAGGGCAAACCTGCAGCAGGCCTTGGTTTGGTCTTGCTGTACCTCTTGCATATGTCACAGTCATGTACTATTTGTTGCAAAATAGTGACACAGTCTTTGTCCTTATTTCCTGCGCTTTGAATGAGCCTTTGTAGACGATCTGCTGAGGCATGGCCAAACTGTTTGTGAAGCTTCAGAAGAACTTTGTGTTTCTCATTGGTGGACATGTTTTCTGTCACAGTAAGGACTTCATCCTCAGGCTCACTCTTTTCCGTATCTTTGTCTCTGATGTCTACACAGTAGTGGCCAGAGCTAGTGAATTCAAGAGGCACAGGTTGTCTGAACATCACAGCTCGGTCGTTTTCCATGTCCAAAATGGTTCCTGCTTTCTTCAAAGATGTTTTGCTCAGCAGCAGTGGGATGTCAGCTTTGACCACTTCAGCTTCAACATGACATTTTGTCTGTCCTATCTTAGCAGGTAGTTTTACTTTTCTGCTGGAATACACTAAGTTTCCATCTCCAAATCGAAATGGCCTGCTACTGGGGATTTCTGTTTGCAGCACCTGGTTCACTTGGTCTGGGCTGAGGTCTTTCACATAGCTTTCCAGCCATTTCTCCCCACATACAGTACGAGTACAAGCAGTGTCAATGATAGCTGACCCCAGGGATTCAGCCAGGAAGATTTCTGAATCAGACATTGAAGCTTTGGTAAACAGTGTGATGTTACATTCGTCAACATTTTCTTCTTCAGTTAGTTTGACATGTTCACTCTTCTTATGAGGACAATCTTTAGCCCAATGAAACGTGCTCTGACAGATGGCACATCTTGATCTCCTACCGAATTTATCCAGTGGATTGGTACCTTGTAAGGGCTGCCTCTGTTGTCCAGTCTGTACCGTGTATCGTTGTCCTCGTCCTTGCGGTCTTTGCTCTGTAAAGAACGCCACGTCCTGCTGGTTCACTTGTATTCCGCTTGACGAGCCTGGCGCTTTTCCTCCGAAAATCCTCTTAAGTGCCGACTTCATATCGACGAACTTCAAGTCCGTGCACGCAGTCAGTGCAAGTTGCCTGCTTTTCACGTCCAGACAAGCCGTGTCCAAGAGCTTAAATGCTAACACAGCATCGGGCAGCGTCATATTGTACTTTTTCATCCGGTTATATCTCTGCTCGAAGTCAATTATGTAGTCCGATATGGACAGAGAACTTTCTTTTGTGATGCTATCAAAATGAGAATACGCTTCATATGCACGGTCTTTTTCCTCCTTTAGAAACACACTATCCAATTTAGCTAACAACGTATCCATACCGGTATCAATGTCCAAGTCATCTGCAGGGATTTCCATTGCGATTTCACGGGCTCTTCCTTGAAGCCCCAAGGCGACAGCAAGTGCATGTTTCTCTTTGTCGAGTTCTGTAACACGCGTCCAGACGTTAATTTCATTTTTCCAACTCTCGTACGGCTTGGTCTCGTCAAACTTCGGCGGAATTTTGTAACTAGCAGCCATCCTCTGCTACCAATGTTAGACTCAATAAACACGACGTTTATATCACTTTAGTGACTTTATTCCAGTTCAGAACAGGACAACTCAGTGGCCACCATTTCCACTGTAACCGGTCTACTCCAGTAACTCAAACACACCACGCATGCGCACAAGCGTTCCCAGGGTCAAAAGGTTACAAAGAGGGAAAATACAAGTTAACAGTTACGTCAACTCGTGTCACTATTTGGGTAAATCCGCATTTTGGGTCAAGTTTTAGCTATGGACAGCTAACGTTAGCAAGGTGACCACATTGGTGTCGCAGCAGGTAGGAGAAGGTGGAAAGCAGCTAATGCTAGAACTAACGTTCGACGCACGCTAATGATTGCTAAGATTACAGGCGGGAAACGTTGCTTTGTTTGGGAACTGGCATGATCTTAAGTAACAAGGAATGAAATGCGAGGGCTCAGGATGTCAATACTACAAACTATCTACGTTACACATTACGATAAGTTACAACACTATAGTATAGCTTACTATGAATCGTGATAACCACTGTTATTGATGTAATTAGTTTAGTTGCATAGATAAAGTGAGTTTTGTTACGAACAATTGGTGGTTGAAAGCTTTCTGTGACATGACATGGTCAAGTAAGTGAGTGTAGTCCTGCTTTTTTATATGCGGTCTTCTGCTCCACAACATAACGGTAGAAGAGGTCTACAGGTTAGCGATGATGAACTCAATGCATTCACCATGCTGCCGAGGGAACACATTTGTATTCCGAACGCGACACTAGTGAACACGACTTTGATAAAATGGTATTGCATGCAGTTAGACCCAGTGTTGAACTACATCTATGCATAACGTTACGTCATTTATAATTGAAAGAGTTTTTAGTTTGCTTTTTTAGGGTGCAGGTTAAGCAATAATATGACGCATTAATGAAACCATAACCAATGCTGCCGTTTTGATAATATCCGAAAGTAGGCCTAACTTGTTATTTTGGAAAATGCTGAATAATTAAAAAAGTAAACAGTATGGAAGTTGAAATAAGTTTTGTGTCTATGATCTATTTTGTTGCAGCTACAAGGAGACATGGAGGTGCCGAAATTGCTTGTCAGCATATTTCTTGATGGCAAGGAAATAACCAAAAAGATATTTCAGCTGGAGTATGTTTCAGAGATAGTAGATGCCTGCAAATCCCATTCAACAGTACTCAACAGTGAACTTGACCGAATTCTCAGATTCTCCTCCGATTTTAATGAATTCATTGACGTTGAGCATCATGACCATGTTCAACACATGGACAAATTCCAGGTGTTTTTGAAGACCAGTGGAGCGTCAGTGTTGGTATGTATGATTTTCATTGCATTGATAATTCTTTAATATAACAAATGAAACAAGAAAAGTGCCACTATGATTTGTATATTCTAAATAACTACTACCGCCTCAGTATAGACACAATGACCCAATATATACAAGTGATGTTTGATAATAATAATTTGTCTCTTGTAACATTTTAAGAATGAACAATCGGATGCAGTTGAAACTGTCACAACAAATCAAATCAGCCGGGTATGTACACCAACTAATGTGATAACATTAAAAATACTAAAAGAAAATAAATACCAATCATCTTGTTTTTAAGTAGCAGGATGGGGAATTCACGCTTAACTGTTGCAACTTATGGTCGCAGGTCAGTCGTTATTATGTTAAGCCCACCCATGGACTCTATACACGATGTGATGGCCCGATAGAAGTTGAATTTTTTTCTGCTTTCAAGTCAACGGAGAGTTGCTAGACTACCCTGGCAACAAAATTACATTTGCATCTGGTCAGAATTACATTTACTGCCACTAGGGTGCGTCTAGATTTCTATGTTAGATGAACACTGAAATCATCAGAAATGGTTCATGTATGTCATGAGATTGTATGGCCGGGGATCCCACATCACAGAAATTCTTTAAGATGTTATTTTTTTGTTTTCTTCCCATCTGCAGGATCCCATTGATGTAGAAACTTTGAGAGCAGTGTGTGAGAGGAAAGGTGCCAGTGTTCTGGCGGACTATGAGGCCTCTGGGACACTCTCAGAGGCCTCAAGAAAACTCTTTGTAAAAATCGCTGTCAGTGAACTGATTGAAAAGAAGGGATTGTAAGTTAATACACCATTTACCATGTCACTCAGCTTATAGGTACTTAAAGCGCTACTTTTAAAATGTTTCAATATTAATACGTCACTTCTATTGTACATTGAAAATATCAATACAATGCATATCAGGTAGCCTGATGAGCCAGACCCGCATCAAGATGTAGGGTATGGGAACTCACCATAGGCAGGGCTCGATCGGAGGGGTGGGATAAAGGGTTGTCTTTCAAATTCTCTCTCTACGCAATAGGATAGCACTACCCGCAATAGGATAGCACTACCCACTACCCTGGCAGCAAATTACATTTGCTGCCGCTAGGGTGCATCTAGATTTCTAGGTTACATATCAGTACTTTTTGAAAGTAGTGACACACTGTATAGCTATAGACTGAAAGCCTGTTTAATAAGGCTGTAAGATAGCTGTATACTCTTTTAACTCTATTTCACTGAATTGATTTGTTTTAATCGACAGTTATCCACGAAGTGAAGACAAATCCAAGATGGCCAGATCTATGGTAACACTTTTCCCGTCACTCAAAATCAGTGGCGGGCCGTGCATTTCACACCTAGGCCTTCAGTGATGTCCCACAGTCCTACCTGAATTATTCCACCTCTTAATGCCATCATTATGACACCATGGCTCTAGACACTATACATTTAGACAGAAACGCAGTATAACCGGGCATTGCATCACCTTAACATAGTCAAGTACAACAGAGTTATATTAATATTTCTGAAGCATTTATAATCAATACATCAGCATTTACAGTTAACTTAATTAATCAGATTATCTGACAAACCGCTCCTTGACACCTGTGTCCGTCACATAACGCAGGACAAGTGCCAGCTGTGCTACATTACCCATATCTGACGTCTCGTCCACCATAACAGCGACAAAGGGTGCTTTTTTAATCTTCATTTTGATCTCTTCTCCCATCACTTCAGCAATAGCATAAATCAGGTCGTTTTGTATTTTGCCTGACGTCCCAGTAAACATGTTGTTTGTGTACAGGTGGTAATGCAAATCTGTGTTGTTCTCAGCAAGAAAAGAAAGAAGCTCCACGTAGTGTCCTCTGTTTCTGGACTCGGCGCTTTCATCGTGTCCCATAAATGAAAGTTCCTGTTTACCCAAAAACAGGACACAATCAATCAGTCTTTCAATATTTCCCTATTTTTGTTCACCCTTTCGTTGTGGAGCTCCGTTTCCCTGCGCACTTGTTCGTTGAGCTGTAGATCCACTCGGGTGTCCCCAAAGGTTTTCAAAAGCACCAGTGCTTCCAAGTGCCCAGCTGTGCTTTGGTGTCTCGTTGCTGCCTTGGTTAGACAACTCAAGTTTGCAAATTTGGTGTGGCTCCAAACACCAAATCGATCAGTTGCAAATACCAGGCATTCCCGGCAGTACAATTTGCAGTGCCTCTCGGAGGCTGTGAGCCAGGGGTACCGCTCGTAGTTTCCCTGCTGTGCTAGGCTCGCTAGCGTTGGAGTTGGTCGTTCCCTTTTCAAGATGTGTAGCTTTACTTGAAAAGTTCGTTTTGAAAATGGCGTTGTAATTATATCTTCGACCAAATTGATCTCTTCTCCTCCTTCAGCCATTGTGGGTTGAAAAAAATAGCTTGTAGAAATCTACACAAATTAGCTCGCTCAAGTTCTAGTTCTGTTTGCTAGCTTTGCCCATAGACTGTATGGCTCTGCCTACTGCCTAGCTCTGCCTCTCAATAGTGCGTATCCAATCAGAAGATGTGCACGTGCTAACGTTAGCATACGCCTGCTAGCTGGCCCGTTGTCGCCACCTCGAAATCTGATTGGTTAACGCCACATTTTTGTTTGCGTTCACTTTAAGCTACAGCCGCCCGCACTGTTGATTCTGAAGGCCTAAGGGCAGATTTGTTTGACCCTAGCAACACATTATGGCTGAAATATGATTGGATAAAAGCTCTAACATAAAGGCCAGCCCTCCAAATCTCGTTCTGAGGCTGGAAGCAGCGCAGCCAAGACGAACGCTATAAAATGAAGAGAATAGACTATGGGGAATAATTTAATACGTATTTGTGGAAGAAATATATCAAAATTAAATTTATATTCTGATGATGTTTAGGCCAGCAGAGAAGGCCTTGCTGGCCCTGACGGCCCACCACTGCTCAAAATCAAGATGGGAGAGGAGAATGAGGGATTTGTAAGTAGAGCTCATTCATTGTTATAACAAAGTGGGAAAGTTAAAGTACTGTAATTCTGGTATGAGTTTTATGTCTTAATTTAATTTAATTATAGTTTTTTTTATAGTATTGTACATTATAGAGCATTCATACTGGTTTAGAATTATAGGAATGCCCTAAATGTTTATTCCCTGTGCTGAGTTGGTAATCTACTTTAGAGTGAGTGACTCAACGGACAGAAAAAAAATTGAAAGCTAGACATAATGACCACTATATCTGCATAGAGATTAAGCATTTAGGGTTTCCTATTATTTGTATACAGTGCAAGTATTCTACATATTTTTGAGAATGGAAAACTATTTATGTTCCTTTTCTTTTCCAGGAACATTTCTATGACCCCATATCCCACAGCGGATTCCTTGAGATCCGACTCAGAAATCTGAGGAGGAATCTTCAAGATGATCAACGCCGTTGTCAGCGCAAGCGTGTCCAGTCCAGTCCAGTCCACCCTAGAGGGTCCATTGCAGTGGATATGCCTGCAGAAGGGGATGATCCAATCGAATGGATGACGGTCATAAAAAGAATGAGGCCGTGTCAGGAAAACCTCAGCACCATCAAAGAAGCCATGGACAAAACCTATGCTAGCAGAAGGTTATGGATTGCTGCTAGACATCCAACGTTGGAGGAATTTTTTGCAGAGTTTCCACGCTTTGTGGACATGCCATACTTGGTGAGTGCATATTGTATTGGGACGTTGTCAGAGGACTAGGTTAGAACAGTCTTGTCAGCAAAGGCCTCTTGAACACTTCATTAGCACATGTCTATACAAACTTTAAAAGCGTTCTAAGTGATGCTGGATAACGTCACTTCTGTTGACGTTCACACAAAACAGAGAGCTAGCTTGCTACTTCCTCCCCCTCCCTCCCGTGCAACTGAAACTCTGCTAAACGCACATCTCGTCAGGGATTTGCTGGAACAGCTTGTTTTATGGGCTAGGTTGGCCCAGGTTGTTTTTGGAGCCTGGGCTGTCCACTGAGATCACATTTTTACAGTGTATTCAGGACACAAGCAGTTAATGGATGGTGAGGTGATGTTTTCTGTAAATTACCAAAAGCTTGTTTTAGCTTAAATGCGTGGCATTCCTGAAAGCACTTTTAAGCACACACTGACCCATTTTGACACAGAATTTGGAAAGATGTTTCCTGGAAAAGCGGACATATTCATCAGAAAATGGGAGGGAACCATCGTCCCAAAGATACTAAAAATGTCCACAAGTGAACCTGCTGCTGCATTGCCACCAGTTCCTGAGGATGATGGTAGGAGGATTTATCTCTGTTAAGCTTTTTTGCCACAGTGAATGAATGCAATTGATTTTAACAAGAAAGTAAGAGTTTACTAAACTGTGTTTGTTTTTATAGTTTCATGTTACAGAGCTCTTCACAAGCTTGTCCATCTGCTGCCCCCCACTGCATCAGGCAGGGGCAAAGGGAACACCAAATGCAGTGTGAAGTCAGCTTTGGGCTACCTGTTGGATATAAAGCCGGTAGGCCCCTCATATAATATATGTTTCTTTTGTGTGCTAACAGTACATAAAGCCTATACTGTATGTTTTGCATATGTTTTATGGTGTAATGTTATATCTGGTATAATGTAAAATGAGTATTGTCAATTTGTAAATGGCTTGGAACCCTGCATACGTCTTAATGACTTGTTTATATTCTTGTTCTTTCTTTAAATAATAGACTGGAACCAGCATTTCCAGTGTGCTGAACAATCCTCCTGATAGACCAGTGGAACATCGCCAGCCCCACTTGGTGTGCATTGGAGATCCCTCCACCTCCGCCCAATACATCATTGTTGCAGAAAACGACAAACTTGCCATTCCTCTGAAGGATAACGGTTTGACCTGTGCCCTTGACAAACTTTTCAAAATGATTTGGGTGTGTGATGTTACATATCCTGTCCAGCTCACGTCTGTCTTTCATTTCTTTGAGAGTGTTTATGAAGTGCCCCTCTCTGGTGGGAAGAGAGCTAAAGTTGTGGAGCTCATGGCAAAGCTCCAAGCTATGATGTAGCCAGTTTTACAAACATGTACCTTTGTCCCAGGTGTAAAATTAAGGTGAAAGATGTCAGAAAACTCATCAATCATCTTAGACATGTGCATGCATTATCTGATGGACAGGATTACACAATTATTTGCAGTCAAAACCTTTGTCAACGAACATACCATAACTTTAACTCATATGCCAGACATCTCAGGAGAGACCATCCTGATACTCGAAATTTAAATTTCATTGAGACTTTGCCGGACTTGTCACCACCATCATGCTCGAATGCTGATGATTGTTCTGAAACTGATATTGACATTTCAGAAGACAGAACTATGAACTATAACTATGAAAAGTGTGCAGCAGAATTTGCTGCTAAAATGTACTCATCTTCCAACTGCACCCTTGCTGATATGCAAAGAAACATGACATGCTCTAAAGAGCTACTCAGCAGGGTATTGGATAAGTTGCAAGAAAAGACTGTATCTGTACTTAATAGTCATGATATGCTTTGTAATGATTCAGATGTCCAATGTTTGATGGAGGAATTTGAAAGTGGGAGGAATATGTTTGATGGGTTAGATACCACCTACAAAATTAGCAAATATTTTTCTGAAAATCTGTCTCTAGTGAAGCCAAAAGAAATTTTCTTGGGATATCGAA
This sequence comes from Eleginops maclovinus, assembly GCF_036324505.1. Lineage (NCBI taxonomy): Eukaryota > Metazoa > Chordata > Actinopteri > Perciformes > Eleginopidae > Eleginops > Eleginops maclovinus. Next base: position 26,103,425 of record NC_086353.1, on the reverse strand, counting down.
GTGACACAGAAAGAAGGCAGGGTGTATTAAAACAAGCACTAATAGCAGATACATTTCAGTACATATCAGTTATTGATACCCTGAGGTTTCTATTTGAAAATGAACAAATGCAAGAGCTTTGTTCTAAGACCAATAAAAGCGGTGATGGAAGAATGTCTGATTACTGTGATGGCATTCGATTCAGAGATAATGAATTCTACAAGACATTTCCAAATGCTTTACAAGTACAACTTTACTTTGATGATTTAGAGACAACAAACCCTCTTGGGTCCAAAACCAAGGTGCATAAATTGGGTGCTGTGTATTTTTGCCTCAGGAACATACCTGCTCGTTTGAACTCTTCTCTTGAAAATATTCATTTATGTTTACTTTTCAATTCCATTGACAGGGACGTTTATGGGTTCAACTCAATATTCAAACCTTTGTTAGATGATTTACGCACTCTCGAGACTAGAGGGGTAGAAGTGCAGATAGATGGCAAGAACACTTTGCTACATGGTACACTGTGCTTGTTTACCGCAGATAACTTGGCGTGTCATTCTGTTGGGGGTTTTTGTGAGAGCTTTGCCGCCAATAAGTTCTGCCATATCTGTCTGGTTAACAAACAGAATGCCCAGCATATATTTGACGATGACCACGTGGAATTACGTAATAGAGAAAATTACAGTGAACATGTTGAATTTAGCAATCCTCCTTTAACCGGCATTAAAGAAGACTCCTGTCTTAACTCTTTGAATTGTTTTCATATCACTGAAAATGTTTGTGGCGACGTGATGCATGACGTGTTGGAGGGAGTAGCCCCGCTGGAATTGAAACTTATGCTAAGACATTTTGTATACAATGAACAACTTTTCACAGAAGACCAGCTTAACAGCCGGATAGCTGGCTTTGACTATGGTTTAAACAATATGAAAAACAAACCTGCCATTATTAATTTAAGAACATCAGAGAATCCCATTAGGCAAAATGCAAGTCAGATGTGGTGTTTGTTGCTTTTTTTACCATTCCTTATTGGAGATTTTATTGATGACGGAAACAAACACTGGCAATTATTTATTTTACTTAGGCAGATATGTGATATAATATTTGTACCTGTTGCAACGAAAGGATTAGCGATGTTTTTGAAGCAGTTAGTCATTGATCACCACACTTTGTTCAAGAGTCTATATGACAGGCCTCTGATACCGAAGCACCATTTTATGACGCATTATTGGCGTATGATGGTGTATTTTGGACCACTTGGTAAGCTTTGGTGTATGCGCTTTGAAGGTAAGCATGCTCCACTGAAACGACAGGCACAAGTTGTTTGTAACTTCATAAATATTTCAAAAACATTAGCCTATAAGCAGCAAGTGCAATCAATGTTTAGCTGGAAATTAGGTAGTCCACTTCAAGATAAATGTACAGTTTCAAATAGTTTTTCGGTCTTAATTGGTTCTTTAAAAGAAAATGTTCACTTAATTAATAACCTAAAAGCAATTGGCCATGATGATGTTGGACAATGCAGCAATGTGCATGTTGCACACTCTGTGACTATGTTTGGCCAGAAATACCAGACTTCTTGTGTTTTACCCCTAACCCACAACGAAAAAGGGGAGCTGGTGTTTGGGGAAGTCATGCATATTTTGCCCGAAAGTGACAATCAAAATGTTCTGTTTTTTGTAAGGATACTTCTGACAATGTTTTTCCACAACCATTTCCACGCTTTTGCAGTCAAAAGAACAGAGGAATTTAAACTGATTAGTATAAAAGAGTTACTTGATTTTAGACCAATGCATCTGATCTTTTTTAAGAATAATATGTTTGTTAACCCTCGCTATGAATTTGTGTAATGTTTTGTACACTCTTTGTAATAAATAATACATAATTGTACATTAGACTGTCTGGAATTCATTTTTATTGCACACACTATTTGGTTTAAATAATTTTCATAATTGCCTTATCTGTTAAGAACCATACATATGTTAAAAATATCAATTAAATGACAACATTCACTCAGTTCATTAGGCTGTCATTGATTTGACATTAATAAAAAAAACCATGTAGTCGTACTATTACTGCTATTATTTTGATATTGTTTATTACATTAGGCTATTGATTGAATTGACATTGACATTATTGCTATTATCCTTATTATAGTCTGACCAACATCTTAATTTGCTCCCTGTTAAATTTAAGTTGGTCTTGTTGTTATGCAAAAGCATAACCATAAACAAAATATAAGTAACTAACAAATTGACACAAATTGTGTAAACTTTAACACAATGATGTGTTAAAACTCCAACACAGTAACTGTGTTAGATGGGTTTAACACAAAAAATAACACAAAATGTGTTGTCCTTACCTAAACACATCGATGTGTTAAAAATGTGTTGTTTCCAACACATCCTTTTTGAGAGTGTGCCCTCTCAATTTTCCATGGTGCCCTGGTTGAGTCTTCCTTCAGTGTCATGGGGACCATCATTGATCAACGATCAACGTCAATGAAGATCTCCACCCTCAGTGCTGTGCACACTGTTAAATACACTTTGCAGACCAGGAACCAGACTGGGGTGGAACTGTTCAGAAGGGATGATTTGAAGTTTGGGGAGGTAGATAGGAGGTTGTGTTCTAACATTAGTGCAGCTGGAACTAGGGACAAAGCCCAACGACAGGAAAATCAGCTTGTAATCAGAGAAAGGAGGGTTGAGTTTGGCTGCCAGCCATCTACCCGTGCTGCTAGTAATAGGGCAGAGGTGGTGGAGAACGATAGTGTGGCCCGAAAGAGGCACATTGCCAAGCAGCGAAAACGGGCCCTTGAAAGGCTTGTCCAGGCCAAAAGGATGAAAAAATGAAAATAATATTATGTTGATATGTTGCCAAATTTGGCCAATGGGATTTACTGTTGACCTGTCCTGAATGCTTTTCACATTCAAAATGTTTTTAACTGACCAGTTTATGGGTCAATAAATGTGCCATTTTTACCATAAGAAAAGGTTGTCTTTTCCCTTTATTCTCTTATGGGAGTACACCAGAATGCTTAATTTACATGTTAAAATAGCTAAATTTGGCTGGGGGGGGGATGCCCCCAGACCCCCCTACAACGGTTTAGTTTGTCACCTTTTTCAGCCCTTCTGAGTTTGCAGGTACAGTGGGGCAAAAAAGTATTTAGTCAGCTACAAATTGTGCAAGTTCTCCCATTTAAAAAGATGAGAGGCCTGTAATTTTATCACAGGTATACCTCAACTATGAGAGACAGAATGAGAAAAATAAATCCAGGAAATCACATTGTAGGATTTTTAAAGAATTAATTTTCAAATGATTGTGGAAAATAAATATTTGGTCAATAACAAAAGTTCATCTCAATACTTTGTTATATACCCTTTGTTGGCAATGACAGAGGTCAAACGTTTTCTGTAAGTCTTCACAAGGTTTTCACACACTGTTGCTGGTATTTGGGCCCATTCCTCCATGCAGATCTCCTCTAAAGCAGTGATGTTTTGGGGCTGTCGCTGGGCAACACGGACTTTCAACTCCCTCCAAAGATTTTCTATGGGGTTGAGATCTGGAGACTGGCTAGGCCACTCCAGGACCTTGAAATGCTTCTTACGAAGCCACTCCTTCGTTGCCCTGGCGGTGTGTTTGGGATCATTGTCATGCTGAAAGACCCAGCCACGCTTCATCTTCAGTGCCCTTGCTGATGGAAGGAGGTTTTCACTCAAAATCTCACGATACATGGCCCCATTCATTCTTTCCTTTACACGGATCAGTCGTCCTGGTCCCTTTGCAGAAAAACAGCCCCAAAGCATGATGTTTCCACCCCCATGCTTCACAGTAGGTATGGTGTTCTTTGGATGCAACTCTGCATTCTTTCTCCTCCAAACACGACGAGTTGAGTTTTTACCAAAAAGTTCTATTTTGGTTTCATCTGACCATATGACATTCTCCCAATCCTCTTCTGGATCATCCAAATGCCCTCTAGCAAACTTCAGACGGGCCTGGACATGTACTGGCTTAAACAGGGGGACACGTCTGGAACTGCAGGATTTAAGTCCCTGGCGGCGTAGTGTGTTACTGATGGTAGCCTCTGTTACTTGGGTCCCAGCTCTCTGCAGGTCATTCACTAGGTCCCCCCGTGTGGTTCTGGGATTTTTGCTCACCGTTCTTGTGATCATTTTGACCCCACGGGGTGAGATCTTGCGTGGAGCCCCAGATGGAGGGAGATTAGCAGTGGTCTTGTATGTCTTCCATTTTCTAATAATTGCTCCCACAGTTGATTTCTTCACACTAAGCTGCTTACCTATTGCAGATGCAGTTTTCCCAGCCTGGTGCAGGTCTACAATTTAGTCTCTGGTCTCCTTTGACAGCTCTTTGGTCTTGGCCATAGAGGAGTTTGGAGTGTGACTGTTTGAGGTTGTGGACAGGTGTCTTTTATACTGATAACGAGTTCAAAAAGCTGCCATTAATACAGGTAACGAGTGGAGGACAGAGGAGCCTCTTAAAGAAGAAGTTACAGGTCTGTGAGAGCCAGAAATCTTGCTTGTTTGTAGGTGACCAAATACTTATTTTACCGAGGAATTTACCAATTAATTCATTAAAAATCCTACAATGTGATTTCCTGGATTTTTTTTCTCATTCTGTCTCTCATAGTTGAGGTATACCTATGATGAAAATAACAGGCCTCTCTCATCTTTTTAAATGGGAGAACTTGCACAATTGGTGGCTGACTAAATACTTTTTTTGCCCCACTGTATATAAGTAATGCACGGAGCTGTAACATTATTTTTCCTGAAAAACAGTGTAGTCAGGGAATTTTAGTTTCAAGTAAGATTATTATTATTTCTACTTCAGTGCTCCTTGAAATAAAAGTTTACATTGAATGAGCACTGTAAGGATGTACATGAAGAGCTGATACAGTTGATAGGGATGACAATTTGATTATCTCAGTGTGATTGACAATGCAATATTGGTTGAAATTTGATAGAAGTACTATGTTTTTGTAGAAATGTTATTTGCTAGGCAGAACGGTTTACTATGAAATGATTAATAAATTGAGCTATTGTGATACATTGAATTTCGATATATTGCCCCATTCCAAGTTGATATTTTTGATTTGTTATTGCTTTGGGAATTAATGTTGTGATTTAACATCTGACATAAATATGAATATGAATTAAATGGATCCCATGTGATTCTTAAAATAAGTTGTAAGATGTCTTGAAACAAGTTCTTACAGCTAAAATAAATTAAATTGATATGAGGCAGTGACCCAAACCTGTGTCTCTGAAAGTCATTTATCTTAATTTGTTTGTAAAATACCTTATTTCAAGATTTGCTGACCAAATAACCATTCAGAATTCTAATGTTCTTAAAAGAAGCTTCATCATCTTACACAAGCAGCTCTTGCATAGTACATTGTTCTCAAAACAAGTCCAGTAAGAATGTATGGCTAGATATAAGATGGCAACTCTTGGTAAGATCAGTAATTTTTGTCTGAAAGAGCCACTGAAGTATTCATGCCCAGCCTAAATATGGGCCGTTCTGGGAAGGAGCCAATCATCTGCACACGTAAGTGAATTATCGAATTGCGCATACATAGCATTAATAACTTAACATATGCTTACACAATGTTGTCACATGAACCATATCAACAAGACTAATACGGATCATTTTGACATTGAGAAACTCACTCAGACACATTAAACTAATGTTAAAACAATGCTTCTAAAAAAGACCTACCCTGACATTAAGGTTTGACTGAGTAACATGTTGTCTGTGATCCAAAATGCCACATAATGTTGAATTGTGTGGTTTCAATAGATTTATCGATCCTTTAACATGATTTCAACTCAATTATGTAGTGTTTTCTGTGTAAGTGTCTGCTGCTGACCACCACATGCTCACGCTCATGGAGAACATGAAGCAACAAATCAATCAGCTTTCAATGATGATGAGTGTGATGATGACTAGATCACAGTGATGGGCAGTAGCGCCGCTACATGTAGCGAAGCTATTAGTTAAACTACATTTTCCAGTAGCTTGACCGTAGCGTCGCTGCTTTATGAATCAAGTAACTTTCCTGTAGTGACGTTATTTTTTTGATCAAGTAGCAACGTAGCGTCCACAAACGCTACAAAATCCAGGACATAACTAAGAAATGAAACCAGGTTTGCTATTTTGAAACAACAATCAGAGTGAACAATCAATCAGAGTTGTTAGTTGGACATGTTCATGGTTCATGCGCGAGCTTCTACTCTGCCTCTCCTGTCTGACTGTATCTATCGAAACATGCGCATGCGTACGGCAGTGGAACTCGCAGAAAGACACACACAGACACACGTACATGACAGGATGGAGGATGAGACAGGAGGAGAGCGAGAAGATCAGCCAACTGGCCCTACCACACCGTGGCCTTATCTTCAGACATATATGACACTTGTTCAGATGTCTGCTTTGCAATCCAAAAACCAAGATGTTGTCGACGTCCAAGACATCGAACACCAACCTAAGAACTCACATTCAGGTGAATCACTAATTTCCCTCCAAGTGCAATGTCTAGCATCAACTCAGTTGATTACATGCACACTAATAAACCGATTATTATCGGGTTTTTGTAGTTATCTGGTTATTCAAGTACTCATGTAAACGGAATAAACCTATATTCCTTATCCGTTTACTGCCGTTATCGGTTTATGAAAACCCGTTTAACACACCTAGGTTTCTGTGTGTCAATATTCAGATTTCTTAAATGCATGTATACACCTTAAACGGTTTATTAATTCATTCATTATTTATACCCGTTTATTGTCAGTAATCGTTTTTTTGTGTGCATGTAAACGCAAATCCCAACTCACTTTAACCAAGTGTTGTATCTAAATTAGTCAAACGAAAGCTACCCAGCTAACTAGCAACCAGTGTGTGGTGGGAAGGGACTAGCCAAGTGGCTAGGCCCTAGTGTTTTTTTAAAAGCTTATGTAGTTTTTATAATTGTAAAATTCGATTAGCTTGGTGTTTTATCAGGTTCAGATATTCAGACATGAGTGATGTTCAAGGTCCTTGGCCAATGGCCATATAAAGCTCATGTGGCCAAGCCTAGCTATTACACTCAAAAATTGAAGTACAGAAGAGGTACATTTCTGTAATGATAGGTACATAACAGCCACAGAGGTACACTATTTAGCTTTGCAGGGCCAGAAATGTACTTTGTACAAGCTGAAAGTACACAAAGGTACTGAATGACAATGAAGTACAATGTTGTACCGTTTTTGCCCCAGAAAAAGCCAGCTTTCCCCCCTCCCCCTCCCCTTCCCACTCCATCCACATCCGCGCGCCAATAGAGCTCCTGCGGTCACGTGACTTTTGGTTGGGAGCCACCATTTTGGCAGTCAACATGACCACCGGTGCCAGTGTTTTCTTACCGAGCGAGTATACTTCTCATTTTAATTCAAGTGAAATTCGGCTTTATAGTACAAAATTAGAGAGATTAAATATAAGCGACCCATATAATTCACCCGGTGTGCTTTTCAAGAGCATAACCTCCTGCTCTGAAGACGATGTACCCGACTTGCGCTATGCAGACATCCACAGCTATCTTGTAAGCTTTCCATCAGTGTACTCAGGAGACTCCCTCAGAGCGTACAAAAGCTTGGAGGCTTACAAATGGTGTCAGTCCGGCTTCGTAAACAACATTCAACTGTGGAGTCTTACATCCAAAAACTTCGGCATCATCACTGCAAGGGTAAGTATTAAATTATTCCAGTTTGATAGGCAGTGTCACGTTAGCATTGTTTGTTTATTAGCTTGGCTAGCTACGGAAGTGTCACGTTATCACTCTTTCTCCCTACAAAATAAGAAGGAATATTTCAACACGGGTTTGTTTACCACTAGCTTGCTACAAGCTAACTTGCTAACTGGCTAGGCTGCGCCAGAGCCACACTTGTTGAGTTAAAAAGGGACATCACAGTGTCCGTTAGCTATAATAACTGGGTGCTACTTCTTAAATTAAACTAATTAAATTTAATTAAACTGACCAGAAACTTTTTGTAGCATTGTACTGTATTCCTTCACCCACCTGATATGAAGTGATCGCTGCATAAGCGAAAGCCAACGGCCGGGGGGTCCCATCTTTCAGTCTTTTTCTGAAGGCTCCTGGCTCTTTTAATCGCTCCAATCCACTTCTCCCTCCTCTCCGCGTCTTTAGGAATGCGATAATACGATACACCTTTCTTTTTCCCACGCCTATTTGTGCAACCTGGTGCACAGCAGTTATCCACCATCCTTGACAGTCTGCCAGTGCCTGTCAATTTACTGCCGCGATGACTGCCAAAATGGCTGCCCCTGTCGTATCTCGTCACGTGACCAGCATATATGACATCATCTGCAGGAGCTCTATAGGAGCTAACGTTAACGTTACATGAAAATGACAGTTAGATCATTCAGCAATCAGCAAGAGTACAAGCAAGGTGGGATGGCGCTCAGAAATTTGGACACGGAACAACTGTTAGAAAAATTGAAGTCAGAAGGAATTAATATTACACAGGAGGAGGCACAAAAATTTAGAGGTAAGTGTATACAATCTTTTTATGTACGTGTATGAAGTGTAAACGACTTTTTATATGAGCTTTCCCAAGCGAATGGATTAGCATTAGCGCGCTAATCTCATAAAGTGCTAACGTTCATGTGTGAATAACCAGTGATTTAGGTTACATATACTGTAACTTAAACATTAAACACCTAGCTAGTTAGAACTGGAATCGAAGAATGATTGGGCG